>NW_028187088.1:2329837-2350287 GCF_003343005.1 Rhea americana
GAACTGTTTAGCCTGGAGAAGAGAAGACTGAGAGGGGATCTTATCAATGTCTACAAATATCTTAAGGGAGGGTGCCAAGAGCATGGAGTCAGACTCTTTTCAGTGGTGCCCAGTGAYAGARTGAGAGRCAATGGGCACAAACTGAAACACAGGAAATTCCATCTGAATGAGGTGACTCTGCTTGAGCAGGGAGATTGAACTAGATGATCTCCAAAGGTGCCTTCCAACCTCAAGCATTCTATGATTCCTAAATCAGCTTTGATCTGGCTAGCAAAATCCCAGTATAAATGAATTTAGAGATTGGTCAACAACACATTAGGCTGTGTAATTGTTGCAAGGGATGAAAATAAGCTACAAAATGCCAGTCTACATACAAGTGGAGAGCAGCAGGTTCATCTCCAACACAAGGCTGTGACYGTTCTTTTCTCAAACCTCCCTCCCCAGCTATCCTCTGTAACAAAAYTTAAGATCAACTTGAATTGAGAAGAGAAAAAACAAACCACAATCTATAGTCTGGCATCAGACTCAGCACTTATGATTGCCAAAAGGCTTGTTATTATGCTGGTGGTCAAAATACGGTCACTACTGAACCAAGYGAAGACTGGAGAGAATCTCTTAAGACACCTAATGCCATACCCCTGCCCTTAATCACCATTGCTTATAGTAGTGGCATCCCTGACAGCTATCCCATACCCTTGCTTGGCAGCATTCTGTGATTGAAGTTYGTGGCTGCTGCAAGGAAGCAGTCTTGTACTCTGCTAATCTACTCTAATAGAAAACCTTTTCTGACGCACAGGCTGAACCTTCCTCCTTGTTGCCCATCACTTTTTGATCTATTTGAATGGACCTAGAGAAGAGTTTACTWCCTCTTCATGTGAGCCTTTTAAAGACTCTTGTTACTCCTCTAGCTTTTTGACACAACTCAAATTTTGTCACTCTTTCCTCACAGGTCTTGTTTTCTACACCTGCAGTCATTTTAAGCACCCTCATCTGGACTTGGGTTTATATCTTCCCTGAAATATGRGGCCCAAAATTAGACATTGCCCATTTGAAGCCAGAGAATTCCCAAGTAAAGCAGAAAGGCTATTCCATTTGTTTTACTGACACAAGAGTTTAGTTTAGGTATTATGGCACTAACCCTTTTCACAACCATGTAACACTGTTTTTCCAAATGCAGACTGAGATCCACAACAACCTTAAATCCTTTTCTAAATAGCTGTTCTGAGCAAGTTGTTCCCTGTCCTCATTACTGTTTTCTAGCTGCAGTAACTTGCATTTATCCAACTGAACTGCAGTTTATTTTCTGCGCAGTAACTCCAATTTGTCCAGATCAATCTTGAAATTGTAACCTATTCTGCAATGCAGCGACAGTCACTCTTAGCTCCATGTTGTCTTCAGACTTAATAAACATTCCCTCTAGTCCATCACCCAGATTGTTAGTGAAAATAATGAACATCAACATCAACTGTTACTCTCTTCCTTCTGTTCTTCTAGATACTTACAAGTAATCTGTTTGTTGTATATTTTTSAGAATTGAAGGTCTAAAATTCCCCAGCTCATCTACTTTCCATCTTTCCAAAAAGAGTCAAACCCTAAGCTACAGGTATCTATCTCACCAGTGCTCTCAAATCTAGTAACTAAAAGCCCTAAGATGCTAAACACCAGCTCTTTATATATCCTATTATGAAACTCATTAGATCAAGGTTATTTCAAAATATCTGAATGCCTTCCTTATTATGCTGTCTACCCTTTATCACATTAATTGTGTTAACCATCCTCCAAACAACCCATCTTTTTCATACAGACAGTTGCTAGAAAATAAGAAAAAAATTCAGACATCTCAGTAGCATCTATCATCAACTTTCCCATTCCACCAAGAATGGGATTGACCCTTTATTCTCTTTTTGAACACTTACATATGATAGTGCCTTGTTATCTGAGGTGTATCTTGCTAGTTTCCTCTTACCTTTTGGCTTAGTTTTTCTGCTTTTGTCCATATATACTTGTAGCACATTTCCCTATTTGTTCTTACCATCTTGACTTAGTTTCCAAGTCCTGTATATGTGCATACATTATATATATGTACATATGTATGTGTACATATGCAATCAAATATATTTAATTTGCTAGCATTCYTTCTACTCTTGTTTCTTTCCCACTTGGATGTTCTCAACCAATTTCTTCCTGTTGGTTAGAGTCAAATCTGGGAAAGCTTTCCTCCTAATTTTGTTCTCTAGCTCCCAAAACAAAAGTGCCTTCAACCACTTGTGTGTCACCTCATGTGCCCAGGTAGAACATAGCTGTATTTTACCAAAGGAGTCAGCTAGTTTTTCACAAAAATCTAATCAATTCGATCCTTTTGGCAGTGGTCAGTAACAGACATTCATCATAACACAATCTGTATTCTTTTCTTCTTTAATTGTTACATAAAGACTTCAGGTAAAGTTTCTCTGCCTATATATGAGACACCAGAATAAGTATGTACTTCTTGACATACAAGGAAATAACTTTCATCCTTACCTGCCTCTCCTTCTTGAGCAAAATTGAGCACTTTAATATAAAGATTCTGTTGCAATACTAGGTTTCTATCACCAATTCAGTACAATTTGGGCCATGCATTAAGGCTACCAGTGTCTCTTGCTCATTTTTCCTACTGCTTGCAAATATCTGTTGGAGCATTTAAGCTGCTCTGTAGATGACCTTTCCTCCCTGTCTCTCCACTTTCTCCCTAATGTTAATATTTTCAGGTGCTTGTCCAGGGCAACAATACTTTTACTTACCCATGGCTTCTCTTATGCTATCCCCTCTCACCAGGGAACACCATCAGAGGCATCCTCTCATTAATAGGTTCATGCACAAARGAGCCTCTTTTGTCGTTATTTTAATACTGAAAGATGGAAAGATGCACTCCATCTTTGCCTAACAGCTCACAGATTGCCTGAGAGCTTTGGTTAAAGTCATTCCCTTTCCCTATTTTTATGAGAAAATTGTTCCTTTATAATGATCAGTGTGTACCACTTGCACTGTTACCATACCAATTATTTCAAAATTATAAAGGAACCGTTGGGTGTCACGGGCAGTGTGCAGTGGAGAACTAAATTCATGAGGCTATAAAGAATRAGGCAATGACAGAAGAGAAGAACAAGCCAGGTGAGAAGTCAGGCACTCAGACAAACGTTCATCACAGTACTGACGCTCTTGTTCTATTCTCCATGGCAATGAGAAGCACTCCTTACATTGTCAATAGGATTACAAACCAAATGTCCAATCTGATAACTGCAGCAGTGCAGTAAGGCCTGATATCACACCTTTGAGACTTCACTGCAACGTGTCACTTTTGAAAAGGCCAATTTAAGTTGGGAACAATTGAATCTTCTGAATTATCCATGTTAACCATTTTTCTCAATATATCACTTATGACTATTCTTCCCATAGTATCTAGTTTGTATTACATCATACTACATCACAGCCTGCAAGAAACACTAGGTAAAATGGAGTGTAATTTTAAATCACCACATAGACATCAGCACAGTGTCTATGACCTGAAAGATAATTCCAAACCGAGAAAGTATCATCATTTGCTGTTAGGTCCCAAACATGGATGTAATATGTAGCTTTGCTCCTGAGATATTACACTGCAAATGGTCCCTTTCCTGCAGTACAAGTCAGGCAGCAGTCCCATGCCATCAGAATAATTAGCCATAGCTTTTTGTTCTTTGATGAAGACATACAGGCTAACAGCTTGATTTTAATTCCCCACTGATGCAAGTAACTAATTACAACCTCCATTAAAAGTTAGCAGTGATAATTTAATAGGGTAATTTTAGAGATCTGACAGACCTCCAAATTGTGTGTAAATAGATTGTTATGAATGCTTGAGAAATCAGATTATAAATTTTAAAACCTCCCTACAGAGCAAGATGAAGACCTACTATGTACACAACTCCCTTATCACAGAAATTTCGGAGATCCCTATCACTGAGTTCAGTAATGCTAATGGTTCCGTGTACCTTCCAGTCCAAATAAATCAGCAGCTGTTCAGATACAAATGACACTTTCTTGAATGGAAGAGTGTTACTCAAGAAAAAAGAATTAGAAGAATAGGAAATGCAGCTCTTAAAGTCTCAGGGAAAAAGAAAAATTAATAAGGCATTAGTGTCTTTTACCAATAGACCTTTTTCCTACTGGGAGTGGGAAAATTAAGAATCTTCAGGTTTTGTATCAGAAAGCTGATGGCCAGCTAACATAACAAATATCAGWTGAGTTGCATGGACTGGTTGCATCTGAAATTTATCAGTACTATTGCTTAAAAGAAAGAAAGGTGCAAACAGTGCCTGTTCTTTGGTGGCCCCTTTCCAGGTCTTTCAGCCTCTTTTCCTAGAGAGTAAGCAGTGAATATCACAAAAGGTGAGTAGAAAGGAGAGGCAGATCCTCTTATTTAATATTATTTTGAGCAAGGAAATTGGGGGGGTGTTATCTGGAGAATCTGTGAGAGTAAATACATAACCTGCAAACTTCCTGGCTCAGCAGAAACTGTCTTATTTTAGTTAACATCAGTCACACTATCATACACATAGTTAACACATAGTCACTTAATCATACATAGTGAACTTATCAAAGTTGACAGAATAATAAAAMTCACTTCAGAATTCAGCCTGAAGATGCAAGAAGGCTTTGTGATCACAAGTGCTTGAGAACACTGTCCACAAAATGCAAAAAATGAGTTGCAGGTCAATTTTGAGCTCCTAAGATCCTTAAACACAGTTCTCCTTTCAAGTATGTGGTTACATGACAGCAGCATGGTCAAGGCAATATTGCTGTGCTTTTCCTCTAAACTCAAGGGATAAATTTTTATTTTGCCAAGTGAAATGTAGAGAATATGTCATATTGCCTCAATTTTACCCCAGAAACAGTTCTATTTCTTTTCAGTCTTCTTTTTTGCACTTCTCTTTCGCACCTTTTGAACATAGTTTTCCCAACCTCAATATTTCAAAGACTATTGTGTAAGCTGTGGAGGATGCATTTGAGAATTCTTGGGTCCCAAAGGCACAGCTACTACAAGTCATTCTTTTAAACAGCTGAGCAAATAGCATTTACTGGACTCTAAGGATTCCCTAACTGTGATCCTGACGATCCTAATTCCGATGAAGAACAGCCTAGGATTCCTCTGTCATTATCAAAAGGCAAAGGCCAATTAATCAGCTTGAACAACTTAATCCAAGAGTGGCAAAATTAACAGCATCACACAATAAATTCAATATCATAAAGGGCACTGACACGGCTACTTTAYCACCACATAAGACTGCTAACATTATAGGTATTTATTTTATAGCACTGGCATTATTAGCTGTTCACACATTCAGTACTTCTTCACAGCAGAACATACTCTGAAATAACAGACTATCAGTTATTTCCATGATGTGATCGTGTCATGGTTAGGTTTTTCCCCTGTACTGTTTGCCTAAAGTATACAWCCCTAAACAGAGCATCTTTTCATTTGTGGAAGAATAATCCTACTCTCTTAAGCCCCAAATATCAATTTGAAAATCCAGTGACGTATGTTATAATACAGTTGGATAATATACATTTTAGACAACATAACTCCAATGTGAACAAATACTTAAAGGAAAAAATAAGAAACAAACTGAAGTGAAGCAAAAAAAAAAATAAAAAAATAAAAAAAAAAACACTCTCAGTGCCCCCCACAGAGTTTCTTACAAGACACTAGCAGTTCAGGAGTAGTCCACTTCCTTAAAGCTTTCCCATACTGTAATACTTGCACGTTCACATGCACYGAGTAGGGATATTTAAAACTACTTTTGTGAAGAGCTACAGGGATTTGGTGAATATAGCTTAAAAAGGCAAAACAGAGACCTGGTCAAGCAATCTTCCCAAAGAGTGTTTTCTTGGTCCACAGAAAACTAGAAAAAGACATAAAAGTATTTGAAAAACATCACACATTAGACAATATAATTCTCTCACAGAGTTCAATTACGGTAACTCATACCTAAATCAAACCAAATTTGCGTCAAAAGGAACTGTAACACCTGTTCCCACCCAGGCAAAAAACATGAAACAAAGGCTCTGGAGAAGGCAACCATGCTTTCTCCTATCCCYAAGCCAGAGGCTGGCAGCTGGTACCAGGCAGTCAGAGCACAACTTGCTCGTGGAAGATGCTTTAAAGAAACTCAAAATGGCTTTGGACAGTACAAGTCAAGGAAACTCATTTAAAATGATTCCTGACCAAGTATAAAGTTAACAAATCTACAGGGAGAAGGAAGCTGCTGCCCATAAGCTGGCCTTTATCTCCTACGCACGTGAACTCTTCTGCTGCAGAAAGGCTTTACACAACCTTATATGAGGAGGACAAGCTTTGCATAAGATATATACCCAGACAAAACCTTCTGTTCTCAGACTCAATTTTTCTAGATATTGGGCTTAAACTATAAGGCAGTCTGGTTATGATAACCATCACTGGTCGCAGACTCCCTAGAAGGCTACAACTAGAAATACTAAACTCCATTGGACTTACTGGTGTAAGTCCACACATGGTAAGGTTATCTGTGCTTCTCCTGATACTACTGCCAAAACCAAAGAACCCAACACCTGAAACATGACAAATGTGTTCCTGACACTACAGAAGTATCAGAAACCTGGYTTCTTTTGTAACTGTTGAAAAGTTGCATTCTAAAAATTAGGTATAAATTATCTTCCTTCATCAAAATTACAGTTAGAAACTAGAATTTAGAAACTGTTCAAAAACATAGCTCAAGGCTGATTGCAAGACCTATGATTGAAAAAAGAAATTTCAAGTTTCTTTCAACTTCTTGAAAAGATTTTAAGAATCCTTAGATTATTTAGAAGACAATGGATTTCTCAAAATTTCACCCTAGAGCTCTCTTTTCTGCTCAGAAATCAGTTTTTAATCAAAAACTGTATGATTAGATTGAAACAGATTACTTTGTTCAAAAAAAAAATCCATATTTAATTAAGTGTATTATCTGATTCATGAGAAAAAAATATTTGTTCCCTGAAGAGACAGCTCTCATTGAGGCCTAAGTTATCAGCTTTTAGCCAGGAGTTATTGAGCCATACACTTATTTCATTCCATGTGTTTTTCTGTCTCAGTGGCTGTTGCTGAATTGTCAAAACATATCATGACACATGATATATCATAGTTTCTGTATCTTTGTACGTCAACTCCTTCACTCTTTCCAGGACACATGTAGATGTGGACTCCATATACAGTAAAATCAATGAGACTGTTCTCCCAAAGTTTCAGTCTTCATTTTTCACACATCAAAGCATCCTTCTATGCTGTGGTCTTGCATGTTCTAGTTTTGGGAKCAGTCTCATAGTCTACAGGAAATTCCCTTTTTGCATGGTTTCACCTCATACACATAACAGCTAACGGTGGCAGAAGTTAYTCCCTTTAGGGTTTATGACTCAAGTAATCCCAACAGAATGTGGAAGAGGCAGATGTACCTACCACCAGAGCATTCTCAGCAGAGTTAGGAAATCGGTGCTGGCCATTCCAGTAACTTCCCAACAAAAGGGCCCATGGAAATCCCCACAGATCATGAATTTGTCTCCAGTTTTGCTTTTCCAAGCTGAAAGGTACCTTTGTTCAGTTTTGCTGGAATGCAGTTATTCCAGGATATCTTGCCTCACTCGTATGCAGGCCAAGTCATCCACTGTCATCCCAGACTCAGATAGCAGACTCCAAACAAATTCCACCTTATCACTTTCCCAAGCTCAAGTTACTTTTTGAATTATTTTTAATTCTTTAATTCARATTGAAAAAAATACCCTTTGGAAGGTTTTTAACATTGGTCTCTAGAGAGGCAGCTTCCTTACGTGTGGTTTCCCTTTGCTGCCTCTTTCTATTTGCACGAAGCAAACCTTAACACTCAAACTCTGCTTCTTCCAAGTGGTGACCTTGGCATGCTCAAGCAACCTAAATGAAAGGAGAAAGCTTTTCCTCCAGATATGCAAAAAGCTGCTGCATAAAAGAAGGGCTAAAAAAGGTACTTTCCCTGCAATCAGTAACACTAAAGAGATAAGGACATCGTCAGACCGAATCCACATACTGCAACCGATAAACCAAATATCCACTGTAGTTATCAGATACTACATGAATTCAGTCTTTTAGCCTCTGAGGAAAATATGCAGACTCTACTTGCCAGATTTAACACACTCYAGAAATCGTTCAGTCTCATGTTTCTTTATAAATACCTGAAAGACCACCAAATTTTGGACAATAATTTGCTACCATTAGGTTATCAGCAAATGCTCTGCCATCGTTCTTTTTTCAAGACGACTGTTAAAGTCTCTGTAGYCCCATATTTTTGAGCAGGTTATACATGAAATATGTATTGTCCCTGAAGGAATAAAACCATCAACAGATTAGTATATCCATTAATACCGATCGACTACGATCATCATCCAACTCAGTAGATAGAAAACTCCTGGGAAGGAACTAYCAATAAGTAGCAATATAATATTTTATTTTATCAAAACCATAAACTATCCCATCAAACGTCTAATGATAATACCGTTCGCAAGAGACCTGTGACATAATCCTATGAAAGGAAACCATATTCACTGAATTAAAATATAATATCAAGCTCTGAGATAATTCAGGAAAATACATTTGTTTCATCACTGTCTGCGTGGCCATTAACATTCCTGTGTGAGGAATTGTTTTTAATGAAGTTTTGTCTTGCCTTCTTCAGTTTCCCTGTAACTAATGTTTTTGAAAAAAACAGTTGAAACACATGTACCTCAACTTTAGCCTCCATCCCCTAAACTGAGCCTGTAACCCACTCACAAACTCGCCTGTCTCAGCCCATCCTTTCACATCACCCCCCCCCAGCAAAAGGAACTCACCTAATTGACCACAAAAATCATAATGAAAAAACTTTCAACCCATAGAAAAAAAAATGCTAAGCACCATTAAGCCCATTTGGTCAGGGCTAAATTATAACATCAAGCACAATCCTGTCTACGACGTTAAGGCAAAAAAGCTTAGTGCAGAGRGGGAAGCTTAACACAAAACTCTAGTTCAGGCATGCTTTTCTTTCTCGAGTTGACAGAGTTTGCTTTGATTTGCCCTGACGAAGGAGCCCCCACACCTTACTCATGAGTTTCAGGAACAGAACTGATTCACCCCCAATCCCCACCCCATCCCACGCCCTGCTCGCTTGCTGGAGGGCAAACCAAAGGCGAAAGGGGTCAGTTGAGCAATTTGCTACGCATGAGCCCTAGGACTTGGTGCTTTTCATACACGGCGTGAGGCGGAAGTTTCTGTATTCGCAAATAAGCCTGTGGTCAGTTCACAGATTATAGCAAAGACCTCATGTCAATGGCCAAAAAGGGAACAAAAAGCATACCATTAAAATAAAAGCTGAGACCCACAAGTAGCTTCCACTTCTTGAGCTTGCTTCAGGTATCTTATAGCACCAAAACCACACTCAGGCTCCAGTGTCTTCTGAGGCTGCATCTCTCACCTCTGCTGCAGGTCAAGGGCACAGTTAATGCCATGCTTTCTGTCTTGCCTCGGAAATAAATTAAAAAGAGAAAAAAAGCCCCGAGAACAGCAATAAAAAACAGCCTAGTGCACAAAAGCTCCCGGCGCTGCTATCACCACACTGAGCCGTACCAACAGTAAGTAGCAGGAGGTCTGCTGAAAGGCCGCTGTGTGCAGAAAGCTGAGGAACAGAAATAGTATCACGAGAACCCAAGCTCAGGTTGGTTCAAAGGACAGTGAAAGAAAGTGATTCACAGAGCTGGGCTTCAAGCATTTGCRCATTTCAAGCCAAGCACGTAACCACTTACTGGTGCAGGTCTCTTCATCAACATAAACAAAATCACGTATCACACACGCACATATGGAATAGTTTGTGTGTTTAAGATAATTTTTGGTTTCTCTTTAAGGGAATTCAATCACAGCTGACGCTTCAGAACTGCAAGTAGGTGACCTTACATAGCATTTACGTTGCAATGGCTAGATGTGTTGCTAGGGTGAGCTAAGGATAGGATTTAAGCCTCAGCTCTGAATTTCCTGGCTTTCTTCAAGTCATGTCAGCCCTTATTGTTATTTCCACATAGGCAGAGGAAGGTGTTATTACGAGAAAGAATACTGTTGCTCTGTTTGGCTRTTTCTTGGCAGTTAGTGGATTTTGCTAAAACCTTGTCAGAATAAATCCCTTTCTTGTTTCCGCGGCATGTAGAGGCAGTATTTGCACCCATAGACAAAGATAAGCAGTTGCTGAATAATTCCCCACCCCAAAATTACAGGTAACTTCCCTATCAGCACATGCTGGATCCCTGTAACCTGCACATGGGAAAGGAAGACAGGATTTGAATCTCTCTGAAGCAGTCCTTAAGTTCGAGTCCACTGTGGGAAACAAAAGCTATCGCCCTCGAGATGACAGGCAATTCACTGCTACCTTGGCTGCTACCTCCTTTTGCCTACCCTGGAAACACAACCTCCCCAGGAATTTTTTCTTCTTTCTCCCTTCTCAAAAGTACAGCTTATACTTACTCAACTTTATATGTAGTCATCCCCTCCAAAACAGAGTTAAAGATGCCTGAGGAACAATTTAAACATCTACAGACGACACTTGTTATTCCCAGCAGACAATAAGGAAGGCCAATCGTTAATCACTGTCCACTATCCGCTCTTAAAAAGTGCCAGTTATTGATAAATACGTCCCCACTTGAAGTGCACGCTTGGAGCTGTGGCTGCTGAGAAGCCTGGACTACCGGTCCAATAGCTCCTTAGGCCAGCGCAYGGAACAGCGAGGGCACCGACTGAGAGGGTGACGTCACCGGGCTGATTTATGAAAGGCGCTGCTGATGTTTAGATTAGCAAAATTTACTCGAGGTGGCCAAAGTAAACTTCATGGCCTTTGTTTTGGATACTTCAGTTTATGAAGCCGCCATTTAAAAGAGCCATTAGAAATAAACAGATACGTGCTGATATAATCTATTGTGGAGGCTGGGCTGGGGGCTGATATTGTTTTGGTTTTAACCTCCCCCCGCCCCAACGCAAGTGCCACAGCTGCGCTTCCTCCAGGATCCCGCTCTCATCCCCTCAAAAGCGAAATTTTTAAAATACAGCTTTCGACTTAAAACACCATTCGTGTATATAGCATGTATGCATTACATAGCAACAGAGCGTATGTTGCTTATGATATGGATCCATTTTGTGTCTTTAAGTACTAAAAAGCAGAGAATGTTCTATACTGCACATGGGGAGAATATTTTCAGACTATTTCTAAGTTACAAATATTCCCTAACCCRTATAGCACAGGTACATTCCACAGATTTCAAGCTTACCAGCAGCTAAAACAATTTGTAACCAGACTAATGAATTAAAACATTTGTGATGCTTGCAATTATTATTGATTTAGACAACGTAATAACAAGTTGCTCTTCGTAGCAATTTTATTTTTTTGATTATTAAATATATTTGACATTTACTACATTGGCTTGGCTTGCAGGTAGACAACAAGAACCTTTTAAGGCATCTTGCCCCCAAAACCTTGGAGGCTTCTTTGTGCCCTGCTGCGACAGCAATGCACCTGCCGCCCTCCCCATACTGCAAAACAGACTGCACCGGATCGGCGCCAAGAACAGAAGCAACCAAAGCATAGAAACCTTTGTCGCTGCAAGAAAGCACAGAAACCAATCTGGCATCYAAATGCCGGACAGTGGTGTGCAAATATGAAGACTGATGCAATGAACTGCAATCTTTCCGCATTTACACAGATTAACCAGTTCACACGCGTACACTGCTGCGGTGCAGAAACTGGTGACCAACTGAATGGAAGGTGCTATAATCTAYAGGTAAATTGTCTCTACTGTAAGATGTGATGTCAATAGATCAAAAAATACTGTAAAGAACAGACAAGGTATCAGGTTTGGCTGTCTAATACAAAGCAAGAGTAACAAACATTAAAAAGCTGCCTGACTGCTCACACTGAGCACGCACTTCAGGTTTTATCATCTCTGAAGATGAGATRGGAAATAATTACACAAAGTTTGGAGGAGACTAGGCCAAAAGAAGAAATACTGAGAAGCACAAATTTAAGTTTAAACAGAAAATGGCAAATACCACAGTGGCTCTGCGATTAAAGAAAGGAGGAAAAAAAAAGGGCAGCTGAACAAGGACATACGTTTCAGTCATTTCACAGGGTAGCAGAAAGAGAAATGATCTAAATACTGTTTTGGGATCCAGAAACTGTTGCACATTGTGAGATCCAAGACCCCTGGAGTCACAACCAAAGTAACAAGGATAGGAACCAGAAATCTGGTAAGAATTACATTTTAATCAGGCTAGAATAATCTATAAGTACTACAATGATGAAACCAAAGCATTGCTCCAAAAGGTTGGTTTTTATAAAATAATCATGTTACATACTACTCCATTGGGTTAAGGAAGAGTTTCAGATCTACTAAACTTCCTCCCTGCCTAAAAATATTAGACATATACTGATTTTAAGAGATCCCTAATATCCAGAGAACTATAAACCAATAAATGTTGTACAGCTGCTTCTCTCTGTATTTTCTACAATAAGATTGCCACAGCAGCAGGCATGAGCTCCATTTATGCTACCGAAATATCTGTGTCCGTAGTCTATACATTTACATGTGGATCTCAACACTGCAGTAGCCTGAAGTGGAAGTCCAGGTTGTATTCATTCATTTACCCATTCATTTACCCACACTGTTGTGCATTGCCAATATGCTGAATATTCCACCTCAAGATGTTATAGGGATCTTCCCAGTTTAAATAATGTTAGGGGAAAARAAGAGAAAGAAAARGGACTTAATGTAAACACCAACAACCTACAGTCACACAGGGATGTATGTTCATGCAAGTGTGAAGAGTACACACCCTTGATAGGCACCGCAAATCATTTTAAAGGCTCTGCCTTCCAGATGTTGCACTTCACTTTAAAGTACCATGAAACAGCGTCATTCATGAGGCATATTTATAGATTCACTGTTGGTCACAAAAACATTGAGTATTTTTGGAAATTGGTTGCTAAAGAAGTCTTTTGGAAAGCCTTCACCTGTCACTGGAGCACAGAGGGATCTCTCCAGGCGTGAAGGAGAAAGAGGACTTGTGTCTCYTGCAAGAACAGGAGGGGGAGCAGGAAAGGAGAAAGGAAACTCAAGTAGCTGGCCTTGCAATGACAGCAGACACGTACCAAATACACTGCAAAAAGCTCTGCATATACTGCTCTGTGCTAGCCGCAACAGCAAAAAAGGAAATGTTTCCACCTTGTTATACATGAACAAAAGCAAAAAGATCTCAATATTTCCATCCTCAGGAGAATTTAAATTACCAAACAAGTAATTCCTGGGAATTTCAGATAAGTTAAGCCTTAAATGCTGAAAGGCAGATAGCCTCTTCTGGAGAGGTGTGCTGTGTTTTCTACCCAGTGAACCATAGTGGTGTGGACGCTCTTTTGGAAGAAATGAAAGTAATTCCACTTGACTTCAGAAGTTTACTCTGGGACTAAATCTGTATCACACATCCGTCCATATTTACTGATCAGTGAACAGCTTGCCAAGTTCTAGTACAGTACAGAGCAATTTCATATATCTTATTCCAAACAGGAATTAAATAAAAGGAAAAAATGTAAAGGTGAATGATACATACATATACATATATATATATATACATATACATATACATATATATATATATATATATATATATATATAAAAGGCAAGCTTCCCAAAGAGAGGCCAGAAAGAACTGTGAGAAATGATGGAATGATGGAAAACTTCAAGTATCAGTCAGCAGGAGATGAAATACTCCGAATGCTCGTTTTTTCTTTTTTTTCAGTACTAATATCTGTGAGGCTTGGATGGTAAATGTTACCAGACCCAAGATGATCTGYCACTACTGCAAGCACTGGCCAGGTTATTCCTCTGGTAGTTGCTATGCAGTGAGATCTCAAAAGTGTCTCTCAGGGCCACAACAGACTCCAGCGATAGCCTGTTTTGGCATCTGTGAGTAAGCAACAGTACCGACAACAAACCCAGGGCGCAGTTAAGTTTTCTCCTTTAAGAATATTTACTGTAGTCAAAATSTGCGAGAATGAATACAGTAAGGAAGTCTAGGATTTGCTTCACACTTTCACTCAGCACAGAGTCAAAAACCTAAATCTAACCTATACTGAAGTTGGACACAAGCCCAATAGCAAACAAACAAACAAAAAAAACCAAAAACAAACCGAGCAGCTGTAGCATATCCTGAACTCTTATGATTAAAGCAACATGTCAAAGCACCTGAGCAACTCAGAATGACAGAACGGTCAAAGTTGAAGGGACCTCTGGAGATCATCTAGTCCAAGACCCTTGYTCAAGCAGGCTCCCCACAACTCAATTCTGTTGGAAAATTATTGGTTCAGATACATATRTATATATACACACACACATATATACATACACACACACATATCTCTCTCTCTCTTTCTTTTTTTTTTTTAAGAGAAAGTCTGATGTATCACTAAGCGCATTCCCTACTAAGTCAGATATGGGAGCCAAGCGGCAGCTTTTGGGGCACAAGGTAGGTGAGCTCGGATGCCCAGAGCAGCAACCTAAGCACTTACTGAACTTCTCCAAATGTGGCTGTTTAAAATGCTGCTTACCTATGGACTCTCTGCTGTCTAATCCTCTCCCAACGCATATTTTTGTCCACTTTCTGAATGTGTATTTCCACTCCTCATGAACCTGTAAAACTTACAGAACTTTAAGAGCATTCCCACTTTCTCAGTAGCTATTAAAATTGCCTGAGAGATTAAAAGRCAGGCTTTTGGTTGCTTTCTGAATGTGTCAAGGGAAAATATTTGGACATCTCTATCTAAGGAAGATGGTGCARTGCTGTGGCTTTATTTGAAGGGGTGTGACATGCATGATTTACTGAGAAAATTAGAGTTTTAAAAATAGCACACAAAATAACCAACGTGCAAAATTAGAAAAGTTACTTATCTATTAGAGGTTGTAGCTATTTGTTAAAAAAAAAAAAAAAAGCAACAAAGCCTTCCCCCAACCAAAAAAAATCCAGATATTTCACCTGAAATCTGACAGAAATTGAGTAGCAGCAACGTCTTCCTGAATTTATAAAAATTAGGATTTAAAGCTCCAGTATTAACCTACAAAAAATTACGTTGAAATATCTTAGCAATTTTTTAGATGTTTTGTAGATGTTAAATAATTTATCTTTACAATGGGAAGGTAGAATGGCTTTTCCAAGGCTATTCAGCAAATCACTAGCAAAGCCAAGATTAAAACCTTCTTTGTCTTAATGTTGGGAATTTAGGAAATTCARTATTAGGATGGGATAGTTAAAAACAAATCTCCTTCCATACATATCTGCACACTCATTCCTGTCAAAAAGTGCTAAACAGCATTCCATTAAACTCTCCAAAAACCCTTTTCGGAGTGAGAGCAAGAAAAAAATTTCAACTCCGAATTGCCTGAAAGTTAGCAGCTCCTGTTTTCACATACTTTTAACAAAAAAAAAAAAAAAAAGCCCTTTGTTACGTAACCACAGTATTGTTTTTGCCATCGGAAATCTTTCAGAGTGCTTCCACGTTGCACGGGCAGGTCGTGCCCTCACTGGAATAAACACCGACAGCTCCAGCCAGTCTGTCCCCGTTAACGGCGCACACCACATCCCTCAAAAGCTTCAGAGCGACGTCCCAGATACGCCACTGTCGCGCCCGCRCCAGCGTAACGAACCTCCGCCCTCTCTTTCACACGATTTGCCTCTAGGAAGAGACGTTSTACTCGGTCGACTACGCTTGCACCCTGCAACCAACACACTCAATCATTAAGCAACTGGTGGCAACGGACCCTTTGGTACAGCTGCAGCCATTTAAAAGAACAGCTGTTCAAGACAGAAAAAAAGAACATTCTTTTCATCAAGCCACAAAACTTATAGAAACATGAGTGACAAATCTGACTAAATTGATATTTATTAACAGCACTAAGGGCTCCTCCTTAGATTCCCAGCGTTCTGTTCCAGGCCCAAATCTTCTCTAAGCATAAAATTGCTCATTTTTGTGACTGCCCCAGCTCCCATGAGTAGCTGCTTTTGCCAAATGTTAATAATAATTATTTGTATTCTGGTACCATTCATCCCACACGAAATACTGACCATATATCAGCAAAGTACATGTGAATTTGCAATATATGGTCCCTATATGGCAGCTGTCCTTACGTSAACACCGAGCCCACCTAACCCGGGCCTGCAACGACACGGTTTGAAAGCACAGCTTTCATGCAAGCATCTGGGTTTGTGGCAAACGAGGAGCTCTTACTTTTTCCCATGGCCTCTGTGTCATATCCTGTCTCTCAGAGTCCTCCCATTCCCCTAAACATGACTTATCTCTCTAGCACTTCTCTTTCTCAGACTCCGAGCTGACTCTTGTGCTTCACGGCGATGCAGCGCGAAAGCCAGTTTTGCGTGTAATTAGATAAAGACTTCAAACATGCTCCGCTGTTTCCTGGCGAGTTGCTTCTAGATTCGAACAAATAAAAACTTGAGGGACTGAGGTTTGTAGAGTGCTTTGCTATCGTAAGATAGAAAGCGTTATGCAGAAGTACTGTTTATGTTTATTTGTTGTAATATAACTTAGGCCAAATAAACCTTGTAAGTGATGGAAGTGAAAAAGTATTTGTTTGGAAGACTACACACTCTAAAATGATTAAAATATGTGTTGCCAGATTGAAAGTTAGAGATGCACAAGCAAAAGCCAAGGCCAAATTCTGCTATCCTTAGCCAGGCAAACTGACACTAAAGCAACAGCAAGTCTAAAGAGGCTTGCAAGAGGAAGAAACTGAGCTTTGCCATGGCAGGGAGTCATTTCTAAGCAGTCACTCCATATAAAGGTAATCACATATGAGTCTGAGAACAGATGCTAAAACAGTACTAAAGTTGGGGTGAGATTTGGTGGGTTTTGTTTTTTTTTTTTTTGGTTTTGGTGGTTTCTTTTCTCTCCTGGAAACAATCCAGGGACAGCATATGGAAAATAGAACAGAGATTACAAAAAGGAAGAATTGTTCCTGAGAAAAACAGTATTCTCAACAGAGCTATGCATGGCTCAGGAAATGGACAACTGACCTCTGCTCAGGAAAGATTTTATCAATGAATAGCTTTTTGGTTTTATAATCAACATTATTGCAGAAGAGTGGAGGAAAGCTATGCAGATTATGGTATCTGCTGCATTATTTCTCAACTTTACACAAGAGATTTAAAATATCACTATCTAAATGTTGACCATTAGTATGCAAAAAGATTTTAAACAGGAACACAGAGCAGGGGTGAGTATCTGCTAAGCAGTTCCATCTGCTGAAGCCAGTGGTCCAAGCAGCCTCTGTGTAATCTGAATCCTTTTCCAAACACACACTTTGCCCTGCTAGCCAAAAATAAATACAAGATGTGCTCACATTTGGATTCAAATTAAAGAATAGAAATTATTTAGAATTATGAGGAATAGCAGTAAATATAATCCTTTTTTTTTTTTYTAATAATCCTCCCCCAAACACCTTCCAGGGGAAAAAGTCGAGAGCAGAAAATGCCTCTGTGTTTACTCAGAACCATGAAAAAAAATGTATATAAACCAATCAAGAGTAGATGATCAAGTAGTCCCAGAAGAGGGGAACCCAAGAGCACCACTGGGTGCTTGTAAGGAGAGAGGAGATGAAGGAGAAAAGCATGCGACTAAAATCAGGGCTTGCTTCCAAGCCTGAGCTCAATTCTGTTCTCCAGTATGTAGGCACACATCATTACTCTGCAAGATGGACTACTGCATTTACACATCAGAGCAACAGTAGCTGACTTCAGAAGACTCATTAATAAATACGCCAGAAGTTAAATTCAAATTCAGTGTTACATGAAGCCCTTTCTGGACTCAAGGAGGAAGCGAACCACTAAAGGCTCACATTATTGGGCTCAATTCAAATATTCCCCTGGTTCAATCCAGAGCTCATTTTTCTCTTCCTTATTTTTGACACAGCAGCCAAGTCAGACATGCAAATGCAGAAACTAGTTAACTTCTTAAAGGATACTTCATATGGATAATGTATCACAAATGGTTTGGAAACCACATTTCCAAAACATAGTATTATCAAGTTTTGTAAGTGTACTGTTTCCACAGCGGTTCAGCTACAGAGATAGGAGACATTGTACACTTTAATTGGATAATCTGATGTGGAAAAGGGAGGTGTTAAGGAAAAAAAAAAAAAAAAAGACACACAAGTCTTTTCACATCCTTAGATTACCACATCTCCAATCACTTTGGGATCTCTTTCAACTCACAAATCCACTCCAAGCACACTTGCTACCCTTTGCAAATTCCGGGAAGAAGCTAAAAGCAACAATATACAATGGAAATGCTGAGAATGGAGAATGGATAAATACATGGATAACATGTATACTCTGGACAAACTGCTCATACGATCAGTAAGTCCAGCCTTCAGAGGGAATGTGAGTTTGTTCTAGGACAAAAAACAGAAGCCTATCAGTTAAATTGCAACTCTCCATATACTACAGAAAACAGACATTTCAGTGGAATTGTGAGAAAAGAACTGAAGTTTTCAAACACTGATGAAATTCCCTTTGTGAAGAAATACGAAGAAATGGTATGAAGAAATAGTCTCTGCTTTGAAGAGGGATCTGAAAGGAATCTAAAACCAGGCAGAACTGACGACACAGTTAGGCAGTGAGCACTGAGAGGTTTATTATGTCCAACCGTACCCGTTTGAGCCACTGAACAGACGCAAACCATTACTGGCACCTTACATGTGAATTTTTTTGTCATCTTTGTCTATGAACTCTAGGAGAAAATACCCTCTTAAACACATTCCCCATTTAAAAACGCATGTTTCTCCACTGCAGCCCCACACAACCAGAAGCATTCCCGGTAGGGCACAAGGGCTGTGAACCTGAATCCTCAGCTGGTAGGTATCCAGCACGTGCATGCTTCACAGGCAGTGGCAGCGATCCCCAAAAGTCTAAAATTCCCAATCCTAATAAAACTGCATCAGTAGCACATTCGGACCAGCGCATGAGCCACCTGAAAACTCCGTGGGAAGATTTTCAAGCCCTCTAACATTTAATGGGTTGGTGTCGGTTAAATGCAGGGCTGCGCAGGGGTTGCTGCTGCGAAGTGCCGCCAGCGGCTCGGCTCGAGAGCCGTGGAGGAGAGCACTTGCGTCGTCTGGGGAGAGGYGGGCTGCCGAAACGCACCGGCCCCGTCGCGCGATTGCAGGGCAACCTGGTCAGCTTCCATTTTTTGGTTGTCATTTTAGAACGGCACTGACCTTTTCACAGTTCTACCAAAATAAAAGCAAAAAAAGCTGTTAGTCRTGTTTGAGACCACCAGTGTCACACACTGAGGATTTGTGCTCTGTTATTTCTGTTATTTGACATGTTTTCCCTTTGCCCTGAGACATTCTTTCCATTGAATTTGCAATGGAATGAACATAAAATAGATTTTTTTAAGCTAATTACTCTGAAATAATAACAAACAGACAAATACATAGTGATTTAAGTTGGCACAATACAAATTAGTGAAATTTAGCACATAGCCTGRTAAGTACTTCCCACCAGAGAATTAACCATATACAGATGAAAAGATAAGGACTAACAATAGCCAGACAAAAATGATTATTGAAGTTAAAAAAAAAATCAAGGAAAGCCTCAAAGCTGACAGTAAAAGCATTGCAATGCCTTCTGAATTCCACATTTTTTTCAGTAGGGCAAGAATTAGAAACTTGTTTGGTTTATGAAGGGGAATGCGTAACATGCTTTGACCATGATAGGGAAGAATTGGAACAGATCATGCCATATGTCCTTTCCAGACCTATGATTTTAAGATGACTGGATATGAAAAGCAAGACGATCCAGATGGCTATTTGTTAGCCCACAGTCCAGTCCTAGTGAGTCCTCTTTTCCTTCCCAATTTAATGCATTTCCTCCCACTTTCTATCGTTTTCTCAATCTTAAACAAAACATGGTCTCAGGAAACAGTACAGTATTACAGAGCTCTATAAGGTCAGTATAATTTGTTGGTGGAACAGGATAATATTTTTAATGATCAATTAATCTGCTTAGCATTCTGAAATATCTAATTATGCAGTTAACATAAGCATATTAAGAGCTTGAAAGTAGAGCTAAATGCGTAATCGAATTCAATGGCTTGGCAACTGAGTAAAAAGGAAGAAAGGAAGGGGGAGCAGAGATTACATTAGGTCAAACCAAAACTACTGCAAAAAGGGCAAGGCATATCAAGAAACATCAACTTTTCAAACTAACCCAAGGAGCACGTTCAACTCAGAAATAAGTTCTTTGCATCATTTCCATTAGTATAATTTTGGGGTTATTATTTTTTTTTTAATCAATCTTAGGTTTTTTTTTTTTT
>NW_028187088.1:2350457-2396744 GCF_003343005.1 Rhea americana
CTGAAACTGTTTCAATCATGAAAGAATGATTCAAGAATTAAGAATCAAGAAAGTCCTCTGACCCTTCCTGAATCTTTGCACACACATTAAGTGGGTGCTTTCATAATGAACCTGCCACTTTTTGATAACGAGTTCTTCTGTTTCAAAAGACTGTGATACAAAATACTGAACTTAGCCATGCTGAAGCAAGATTTAGTAAATTTCTGTGAATTTACTACTTTGAGTTACAAATACATTTTACGGGACAAACAAATGGCTGAGGGGGACAGAAGGGACATGCTCCTCCACTGACCATATTTTCCGTGGCACAAGTCAGCAAACACTACTAAGATGTCACAGGAGCTTCATTCCCAGATCGGTGCACACACAACAGATGATGGCGATATACAAAAACAAGGGGAACACGAAAAGATATCTTTTCTTGTGTTCCAAAATGGTTTGGTGTAAAAATGTTGCATGAAGAAACTAAAGAGAGGGAAGCTCAAAAGACAACAAGAACCTATTATTAAAACATTTTTGAATCACAGAGTAACTTAGGCTAGAAGGGACCTCTGGAGTCATCTGGTCCAATTTCACTGAAAGCAGAGCCAACCTCATAACTTCACGTTTTTCTGATACCTTTCTTTCAAAGAGAAAACAAGAGCAAGTACAATTATTTACACAGGGACATCAGAAGTGTTCCCGACGCACATAACATAGTGGGCAAACCAGCCAAAAATCAAACCAGAGTAAAACTTAACCCCTTTGAAGTACCTTAGAAGCCACTTGTTATTAATTTAATACTCTCCATTTACAAAACACCTTTACAGTCTAAGAGGAATCAGGAACGCAGCCAGGAATATTCTTAATCAACAACATGGTAGCAGGTGTACCTCAATTTTAACTTCATTACCTTTCTCTTTTTTTCTTTCAAACTCATTTGCTACCCAAAAGGTATATATTTTATCCCATCCTTCAGCAACTGATAAAGTAAATTAGAAAAAGGAACATCCATAAATGCCAACTGTCCCACGCTGGGAGCTCCTGAAAGCCACGCTGCTGGCATGGGCAAGACAGGGAATAGCTTATTGCCRGTTCGACATTCCACTAGCCCAGTGTCTCCCATGTAGCCAGTATCAGGCATTCAGAAGGACGGTGTAAGAACTCCCCGACAGGCAGTTATGGGAATCTCTAGCCTCTAGGAAGGTCTTTTCCTAACTTCTCAATTCTTAGAGTTTGGATATTGTTCTCAAGAATGCTGTTTTGCGCTCCTTTTCAAAATCTGTCTTTTTTTTTCCCTTTTCTGTTTTTTTTCCTTTATTTTTAAACTAAACACTGTTTTTTTTTCGTTAAACTCATACCACCAGAGTTGCGAGCAGCCAGGAAGCTCGCACATAACACAATAAATTTATTTGCGAGCCATAGGGTCAGCAAAGGTACACATAGTCCAAGATARGTGCACCTAGGCTTTCGGTGAACATTGTGCCACTGTGCCAAGGGAAAAACAAAGACCTCTCCTGTATGACCTTTAACAGGAAACTCAGGTGGGATCCTTTTGTACCAGGTTAGCTCACTGAGCATCAGGCATTAGATTAAGCCAGACAACCAGGACTCTTCTATAACCAGTGGAGAAAGTCAGTAAACTCCAGAAAGTAATTCCCTGTAGTGTAAAATACAGAGAGAAATGAGAGTAGCCCTAAAGCATTGTAAGGCTAGATCTCAAGAACTGCTGTTTCTGAAAAACTCCCTCTGCCATATGTAGGCCTTATATTTTTTATTAAAAACAAACACCCACTGTGTAATTACATATTCTGGATCATTTCAGATCGCATTGTTGCACAGTTTTTTCCAGGGTAATTAATTTTAGATAGCCCATAACACAAAACAGTCTTGGAACATGAATGGCAGCAGGATACAGTTTAAACTATTCCTCTTTTTCAAACATATCTTCACACTTCACTTAAAAATGTAGAATGGGAGCATAATACCTCATTCATTGCTAACAGCACCATGAATGAAAGGCCCTCAGAACATCTGTTCAACAATATTCAATGCATGGTCTAATAAGAACTGGCATTTCCCTCTCACAGATTTGTAGGAATTACATATGGGCTACAATTCTGTTGACAGATCCTCGCTCTTCTGGAAAGACTCTCTGCCCAGTCCTCAAGGCTTTAGTTTAATTCTCTATGGACATTAACATATGCTTGCAACTCCTCTGGCTAGTTATGCTAAGCCAGACTTGATCACAGCACTGGATACACACTGTCTAAATACCATACAGCATCAAAAGCCATTTCCCAACTAAGTTTTTGCTAGGAGAAAAAGGAAGGTCAGAGAAACAGAGGAATGGGACATAAAATACAATGAACCAGTCCAATTTTGTCAAAGGAATCAGGAACAGTGGGGTTTCCTCACAGAGCAAGCATTCACGAGCCATTATCACAGAATTTATCTACTCATGTTCACAGCCTCCTCAAGGCTAAATTTCCTTTAACTCACGGCTGAGTTAAAGCAGCTGTTAGAGACAAACAGCAAGGAAATTCTGAAATCACTTTCCTAAGCCTCATCCTACAGGAGAGTATAATGAGGATCTTGATTTCACACAGCTGCACGCTTTGTTATGCACAGGAAAGCACGCTCAGAAATCCAGTAGGTGAAGTGGGTTTTACATTCAAGGGTTAGGGGCAGTTGGAAGAACAAGCAATAGACAAAGCTTTTTGACTTTCCTTCCTCGCGTTGGAGCATGCGCAGAGATGGAAAGAAGATCAGAAATTTGTGTGGTATTAGCCACACTGAAGAGATCCGAGATAATGATCCAGCACAAGAGCTAACACAACATCTGCGTGGAACGAAACCTGACCCTGCATAAGCAATATCTCTCTCGGTTTGTAAAGCTCCCTATGGACTTCATCCAACATACTTTGCAGATCTGCTCTTTCTATCCCCCTGCTTCAGGCYTGCACTCCTCTCGAGCTGTCTCCCTTCTGCGCTCCCCACATAAGCTCACCGCTCCTGGTGCGTAAGCCAACTCCTCTGCCGTTCTTGCTATCGGGAATAATCTCCTTGTGTATCTACACCTGTACAGCTCTCCTCCTCTCCCCTCCACCCCCTCTCCAATTATTCAGCTTCATGAACAGTATTATACAGTCTTGTCAAGTAGTTTTGAAACACAATTCATACTAAGAAGAAAGAAAACCCTCAATGAAAATAAACCCTTTGGAAACAATGTGGTATTATGCAGCACACACAGCTGTACACAGAAATGACTGAATGGGAAAAAAACAAGGATGAAAGCGTGAGTGCGTGCAACTTTCAGAATGAGCAAAAGCCGACAAGCGAGCCAGCTGAAAGGCCTTGCCAGATGCAGAGGCTGCGGCGTTAATCCTCACTGTTCAGTGCTTGTTATCCTGCTGGGCCCTGCATATCGTTTTCCGAAAACACCCTTAGAAACCTTCACTGGACAGACACGCGGTTCAAATACCAACAATCTCTTCTGTACGCTTAGCACAGGAGATTTTTGGTGGTGCCAGGCTGCCTGGACAGCCCGATATGTGACCATCTTGTTTTCTTTCTCAGGTCAGCAAACGATTCGGCTGTCACCCCATGTGCACGCCACCCGTAATTACTCCCTCCTCTCTGCCCAAAATTACACGTCTTCTCATTGACCAAATCTCACCGGCCACTTAAAGGAGGAAAAAGCGCTGGGAACTACACGGCAATGGACAGCACCCTGCTCTCTGAGCAATAGTCGCACTCTGGTTAGATAAGTTTGAAACACAAGCGAAACTTTTGCAYTTCCTCTCATTCAGATCTAAGATTTTACTTGGTATCGCTTATCATTGTTTCATTCTTACCAATTTCTTGTGAAGTAGGAGAACATATTTTAGTACTGTCTAGCAAAGCTGTTCCCAAACTACCTAGTTATTGAGAGCAGTGAGATTTCTCTGTATTTTCAGGGAATTCRAGATAAGCTTTTTTTTTTAATTAAAGGCAGTGATTTTTTAATTAAAAATCTTAGGAGAATGCTAAGGTTGTGCAATTRAGCATTAAAAAAAATCTGTAGATGTTATCCTTAATTACAGCCCTCAGAACCAGGCTGGTGCTTCTGTAAATATCACATACCATTCCTCCAATGATTCAGTATCRTGCATTTTTCCTATACGATCTTGTACACCTGTGCATTTGCTAAATGAAGAGATCYCACAGAAACGACGTATTGAGAAGCACACGGTAACTACTACTTAGGACAATGGCCCAGTGCCTTCCCTCCAGTCAGACCTTCCTACATTTGACACACAAATATTCATCTTGATTTATAAAGGAAAATTATAAGATATTATATTTTGTAAGAATCAAAGTATACTAGAATTTCTTTGCATTTCTAATGCTGACCATTTCAATTAACTAACTTCACATTCTATCCATCTAACACAACTCTGGAAGAAAACTGTACGTACTTTACTTTAAAATGCGTCCCAAGAGCCTTATTTCTTCTTCTTCTTCAAAAAAAAGATTTAACTATCTCATTCCATGGGTACTTTTGTGGTTACAAAGAAAAGAAACCTACAACGGTGATCTGACAGTGGGGAAGCACCAGTGAAAGTGAGGCACACAACCAGCTCAGCAGAGACCCCAGGAATCGGATGGAGGTGCCAAACCTCGCAAGCCTACGGACCTCGAGCACAGCAAAAAGGAAAAGCAATGGAAGAGGACGACAAGCACTCCCTCCAGTTCTGCCTACTCGGAAAAATACAAACCCTTGCTGAACATTTTGTAAAAAGGAGATGGGAAAAAAAGTATTCACATGAAAACATATTCTGAAAAGTGGATGGTTATGTACAGCAAAGTACTTGATTAAATATTTTAATGTTATTCAGTCTACTCCGATTGCTATTATCATATTGAAAGATTTTTTAAAACAGCCTACAACTTCATCACAGCTAAAATGAAGTGAAACGAATTCCCTCAGTCAGCATTACAACCGACACCTCACCAGACTCTGATCCTCCCTGCAGCATGAACACGCCACAAAAAGACCTTGATCTTGCAAGAACCTATAAACATCCTGAAGCCATAAGCTTAAGTAAATATTCCCATGATAGCCTAGAGCACTGAAGCTAACTCAATAAAGCAGATACACTGTTCTTATTAGTTTGCTAGTGGGAAGCTGCTTGCATCATTCCAGTTCACGTGACTTTCTTCTCCAAAGACAATTTTTTTGCACGTGTCAGGACCCAAAGTCATGAATAAAGGAGAGAGAAATCATAACCTTCCTAAAGCCAAAGTCATGATTCTGTTAGAAAGGCAAAAGTAATTGAGAAAGTGAAGCAAAAATACCAGTTCAATGGGGAATAAGAATATGAAAGGGCCTAACGAGGCATCAGTTAGGTTTAAACAATATTTAAATCACTGGAAAACTATAGAAAGGAGTGGCATGCAAGGAGGTAGTATTCTCAAATAGAGCAGATGGAATCTCTCTCTCACTACCAGGATTAAAGATATGAATGTTACCCTGAAAACATGTAGCACCTCACAGAAGCAGAGGGGCCACTGGCAATTTGGGCTACTAAAGCAGCCTATGATGCAGCTACTGTGTGCCTTGTACCTGCTGAGGCACCTCTCCAGGATCACCATCAGCTGTTACTGACCCAACTATTGTTATTTTATAGTCATAAATCACCTATTGCAACCTAACGTGAGGAGCACGAGAGGAGGGATGGGGGAAAAGACGCTCAGTGACAGTAAGCAGAGTGCCTACAAATTTAAGTAACTCTCAGAAATGTTCTTATCTACTGAATAAACATTCCAGTGTTTTAATTAAGTCAAACAGGCAGAGATCAGATGAACATGTATACAGCAATTTAGGAGCAACTCACAGCAGTGTCAGATGCACTTCTGTTCCTGAGGCCAAGCTGAGACTTCAAGTCTTTTTTCCCCCTTAAATTAGGGTACACGGAGGGGAAAAAAAAAAAAAAAAAAAAAAAAAGGAAAGCACGCACGCTAAAGCACGCACGCTCCATAGAGGCTCTTTAAGCTACTTTGTTACTTACAATAAAATTAATTATTCTCAACATTTATTAGAGTAAATACATGAATAGTAGTATCACTATTATTTAAAAATAAGCTGCTAGGTAAAACAGAGCTTTCAGTAAAATATCTCTCAAAGATCTGGCTAGAATTAGCAACAACTGATCAAAATGAAGCGTCAATACACAGGAATTGAGGTCTACTCACATTGCTTCTCTCCATTACAGCGAGAGGCTGGAGACCCAGCTGAACTGCAGTGGCCTCCCCGACACGGCTCTGCACAACCACAAATTTCACAATGTCTTTGAACATGCATCATTGGGCTCTGGCAGGAAGGAGCCGCACCAATCTGTTTGCTCAGCATCTGCCACAGCTACTCATCCAGCACCAGAATTAAGGGTGGGTGCGCAGTGAAGGACTTGCATGGGCCAGCGAGTGGCTATACCAGTCAGTCTGTCCCTACAGTACGGGCGGAAGCAACGAGATCGCTCTGAAGTTTAGACCTTCTTCCCCTCAATGCCTGCRCACTTAACTAAAGACCAAGCAGTGCGGATATAAGAGAGAGTGGGCGTAAGCTCTAGGAGAGGTGTGACAGTAAAACACAGCTCAGGCATCCCCATGCATGCTCAGCTGCTGCATGGTTGGTTGCCTGACTAGAACATGACATAGAGGGCAGGAATACCTCTTTCCRAGATAGGAGGCAAAAACCCATGAATTTGGGTCTCTTGGACTTCATTCCCAACTATACTTCCGCCTCGTGGACCAGACACCTAAACTGCACGACAATAACCCACAAGTAAATGCAACAGTCCTTGACTGCCGGAGTATTCCTAAATATTTTTGATCTTCTTCATGAATTCACTGTCTTTGGAGCTTKTATTTCTACTGACTTTTCTAAAGGAGAAAGGAGTTATTTTTAGAGAACACAGAGTAATGCACCACCAGAGCTGCAACCTGCCACAACACACAATTTCTCAAGTGAAACCGAGCTAGCTTGTACTCCTAAAGGTAAGTGTGTGTTGGTGGGTGTGTCTTATAGCTACTATTTCTCCATGTTAAGGAAAAACAAATTAAYAGGTGTTCTGAAACACTGACAAAGAGCTGAGCATGCAAAGTGGTTGTAACAAGCTCATGGTCACARAGAATGGAGCAAAGTCCTCCAATGACARAATAAGGATATGATGGAATAAGCCCAGTTACAGAAATATTTTTTGGAGCTGYTTTCAAAGTGACTTATGTAGAGGAATGGAAGAACTTATCACCTCAAAGGTTTACATCAATATACATCAGAAACTGAACTTGGCAAGAAACTAGAACAGGATAAAAAAATAAGTTATTTCTTCTATTATTTAATGGCACAGTTCCTTCAGTCCAGTAAAGACTTTTGCAAGACTGTTCTACTATATCACAAAACTGTTGCAGAATACTCCATTTCTTAAAAAATTGTCTGCTCACCCACATCAGCATAGGTTAAGTTGAAAACAATGGAGACAACCCATAACCAGTAAATTTATGTCTTACAGCTGTTTTTGTCTTATAGTCACRTTATAATCATATAGCTATCTAGGACTCTTATTTCAAATTTTAAATACTTCACTGAAGGTCACGCACTATTTTTCTAAGAGCTCAGCAGTTGGAGTTACATGATTACATATCCCCTGTTCTTGAGAACTGAAGAAAAAAAGAGCATGAAAATAAATATTACAAGCCCTCAAAGTTACCCACATGATGTGTTYTCAAAGAACAGCCCCAAGAGATCATCTTTTAATGCTTGAAATTGAAAAGTATGTATCAGTCACGTTCCTAGTAAGTATTTAGTATTATCTTTTTAAGTAATTTGCATGTTTAACTAAAAAGAGATTGGGCAAATGAAAACAGCAGAAAAGGTCTATTTAACATCTTTAAGTGTRTAAACTTTACACACTAAACCTTCATGATGGTTTGTCTTTTGACTAGACCTGTCTGCAGTTTTAGCCTCTCATCTCTCAATCATTATCATTACAAGACAGGTTGCTACTGGGAAAAGAGGTTAATGGATGAGAACTTCAGTAGGATCCCTGCAGAAGAAAGGAGAGATCCAGGAAGAAAGAAAGCATGAAGATAAACTTGTGTGGGACAATTTTCAGAAAGTCAGAAAGAGGCAGTAGAAGGACAGAAACTATTGGTAGAGCAGTTGGTAGGGGTAGAGAAAGAGGAAGGAAGCASAGCCTCCACTCCTAAGGAAAAGAKAAGAGGAAGAAGATGAGGATTTCCRAGATCGAGGGTTAAGACAGSCAGCTTATAAGAAGCATGYAGAAAGTCAGAAAATAGCTACAGGAAAAAAAYAGCGGCACCTGCTGCAGCAGTTCACTCTGTGCAACTCTCCAAAAGAGTGTATTAAGTGCAAAAGCATAAGTCACAAAATGACTTCAGGGAGTCCAACAGGTTCCAGTCTTCCACATTCAAAGCAGGAATTTATTATGGAGAACAAATTTAACTATGGACAMGAATACGGAGAAAATCACAAAAATCTACGATGGTGCTGAATACTTCAGCGCTGAAGACTTAGAGGCCACATCTCATCCTTAATGCCTCGCCCACCATCACACCAAGTTCTTGCCAGGACTRAAAACAAACCAGATTTCTCAGTCTCAGTTGTGTCCTCCAGAAACTAGAAGTTAAGAAACATGCCTCTCYCTGTCTCCTTCTTCCTCATCTCAGTTCTCTCTCTGGGAGTGTTTACTTGTTTAAACAAATAATTTTATTCCAGAAAAATTAAAGAGCTACCACCTGTAAAAGACAGAGACCCTGGGAAAAAAGAAAGTACAGGCAYTGCTGTTTTTGTAAAGGTAACACATTGCTTAAAAACCATTATGAATATTAAACTCCACAGCAAGCTTGCAATCATGCCGTAACTTTCCCCAGTTACTTCAGTCTTGATGTGGTTTTGCCTGGTCTCTCTGGAGGATGAGATGATCCAGTCCCAGGCAAACCAAACCACAATGAGCCAGAAACTCCCAATTCCTGTGCTAATCATATGTAATGATTTTATAATGTGAACTCCTAGGGTTAGAGCTCAAACTGAAACAGTTCATTTTAGAGTCCCAAGGTTAAGATGCCAGTGTATTTTYTTCCCCCAACACGCCCCTAATTCTACTGTCTTCTGATCAATATTATGTATTTTCTTTCTTAAATACACACAGCAGGACTGTAATGTGTAATGGGCAAAACACTGCTGAGGCAGGAATAACACATGCACTCTCAGTCATAAGTAAAAATTGTCTTTTAAGTTGTTCTCATWCTGATTTATCCACTACTCACAATCCAAACACCTTTATCTGGATAAATGGACCTCCAAAACTTTAAATATGAGCCACAACACCACCTTTAGATGAGGGTACAGTTCTTACCAAGTTAAAAGGCTTCTCAGACACATAATGGAAACCTACGTTACTTCACATTACAAAACGGCACTTCCTCACGCACCTTCCATTTAGCATATTTCAACTTAAAGATACTGCATCTGAAAAGGATGGAGAATCTAAAAATGAAGTCTCCATCACTTCTGGAATTTAGCTGATCAAATAAGGAAAGTGCTGCAAAGGAGAGAAAACAGTATGATTCTGTACAGAAGAGGTCAACTCAGCTCTTCAGGGGAGAGGTGCATAGGAGCTAAATAAACTGCCTTACTACAAGAAGTTCTGTAGTGAGTTGGAAGTAGAACGTAATTTCTGCGAGAGTCTCCGAGATGATCACTTCTGCTTTGGGCTGACTTTAGGCTTCCACCCAAACAAGGCTCTGGCCAAATAAATTAATTGCTGATTGTTAGGAGAAGAGACCACTGACATTCATCTGGTTTTATAGAGTAGGGGTGTTGTGGTCTTTGTTTTTACGATGTTAACTGCTGCATGCTGGTAGTTACTAACTAGCATTTCCAAATGCAGTACCACTGTCGGTTCGCATTAACATTAATATGATGTGAGATGGATCACTCAATGCTTCCTAGATGTTGTACACAAATATAACAGTACAAAGTAAGAGATATTAGTGACTGCTGTCAAATTTTCTCAGCTCAGATACCCAAAACAGCACAGCAACATCACTACAGCATCCACCTTGGCTAACTGATGCTGAGCAGACATAGACAAATAAGCTGTAATATCTAACTTCATATGGCATCACTGGAAACAGTAATATAAAAGTGAGAAGAGCCTTGCTTGTACCCTCCACCAAACTCAGTCAGATCGTTTCCTCTTTCCTGGCTTGTGCTTTTCTTTCCTTCAGCTGTCAAATGACACTGTGGCGAAGTAGTTGGGGGGGGGCAAATAAAGGTTAAATTTAATCTTCCATGTAGGAAAAATATCATTGCACCTGTTTCATGATGCCTACCAGATTGATCATGGAAGTCTTTAATTGTCTGGGGCACCACTGACGCTCCCATATTTCTGAGCCAGAAGGTGGCTCCAGTTGGTTCATTTGGCTGGAGAAAGCAAAGTTCTGGCTGCAGAAGCCGGCAATAGCTCCCTGCTCTGGATATAAAAGGGAGTCTTCGAGGTTCACTCCGTCCTTTCTTAGAGTCTCACCAAAAGGYGCTTCTCTTCCTTCCGACCCTCCTCTTACCTTCTCCCCACTGCCCATTCCCTACTGAGAATTAAATAGTATTCTTCCTCAGAAAAAGTAATCTCCCACTTGCACGTGGACTTGGGCTTCCCCTCATACTTGCGGTTGTGGATCCAGAGACAGGTTACAGTAGAAGCAGCCAATATACGCTGCATACATTCAGTTCCATATCTTCAACTGCTCAGCTGCACAAGGTCACTCACCAGTCCACTAGGCTCATTGCTTGCCAGGAACTACCGTGCTTTGCGTTTGCTACAAGCAAAGAGAAGGTGAACAAGTCCGTTGGCMCCAGGCCATTCAGCAATGGCACCTGTTCTTTAGCCTCACATTATACTTGCCAATTTCCTAGAAGTTCGGGCTCAGAAAGGAGATCTTACCCRTGCTTTCCCAACCGAAAACAAAAAAGCCAACAACAACAAGCCCCTTCACATGAATCCCCCGCGCAGAGCAGGCAGTTTCCAGAGGAGCCGCTTCACGAACAGCAGTAGCGCCGCGAGAAGCAGCGTTGCCCTGGCCATCGCCGTGGGCGCCTGCGAGGAGCGGCATGCCGGCTGTTTGCACCAGGTGCCTTGCGTTACCAGTGCAGGGCTCAGCGGTGTTATCCAGTCTAAACCAGAACAACTTACTGATTGCTTTTTTTTGTTGTTTGTTTGTTTTTCTCTCTCCTGAAGAGGAAGAATCTGGGACGTTAATTAGAGGTGTTACTACACTGGCTGTCCTCAAAAGGAACATCCCTTTAGATGCATCCCAGGAAGGGCCATTACAAATACGTAAGCCACCAAAACCATCAGTCCTATGCAGAGAAGGGGAAAAGGGAACTTCAGCGGGTTTCCTTCTCTGTTGCAGAGTGCTGGTATTTTTCAGGTTTATGAGACCAGTCTGTGTCATCTTGAGACCTGAACACCTACATCCAATATACATTTTTCTGCTAAGCTAAACTTCAAGTTGGAGAGAAAGAGGGCATAAAGTGAGGCCACACAAGAGAGTAAAAGAGCTTTATAGTTACATTGGGAGAAAGGACATATTTTTCTCCTCCCTTCCCAACATAACCTTCATCAASTTTTAGCCATGCTTTGTTTTTATATTACACCTTCTTCTTCCATTTTTGCTGGTATCTTTCCTTTAAAGCAACTATATGCTAGTGAGCATAAAAACAACTCTTTGTAACTTTTCTTAAAGCAAAAATTGGATTTTGAATGAAAACTCACTTTTCACAACAGTGTCTACTTTCAATTTTTCATCAAAACCACCGTACTGCCTTTCCTGTCACCCCCACAGAATACTTTTCTGATCTCTAGGCAAAGCTTGTCAATCTCCTGTTACCACCGAAGTAGAGGAACATTAGGATGGTCCCCTTCAGACAAAACAAAAAACAATAAGAAAACAGAAAGATGGCATATCTGTAAATGAAAATGATTTAAAGAAAAAAAAGGCACTTTTGAAAAATATCTTTTGTGAACAGTATGTTTTTACTTTTAGATAAGCATCTAATCCTCTGTGCCTCATCCGGAGGAAACACTACTTGTCAAAGGAAGTTATTGTTCCTAGTTAATTAATGACTATAATGCGCCTTGGGATCTTGGAATGTAACATATCATTGCTATTACACAATGCTGAGGCCTTTTCAATCAGTTAAGCATTTCTATTAACATGTATAACCCAAGTGTGCTGCACAGTTTTGAGCATATTCTTCCTAAGCAATTTCACAATCTTCCCCCAATCCTGCAAAAGTTTGCCATATCTACAGACAGCTACAAAGTTATCAGCCCTTCCTGATCCCCAAATAAGATGCACGTCCTACACGTCTATGAAAAATGGCACTACTGCCTCCAGCCCTTCCACTAAAAGCGGTATTATCCGACGGCATCGAAGCACACAGCGTTTTGCAGATGGAAAATGCTTTTGGTGATTCTCCATCCCAAGCATCGTCTACTCCAGCTCCCAGACGTGCTTTTATTTTCAGAAGATCATATATGAAAGGTACAAAGACTTCATTTCCTGCTCAGCGCTGGACAGGAACTAGCATCCTGTGTAACAGCAGTCAGTTTTGCATCACTTGTTTGATCTGACACAAAGCCAAGTACAGATTCACCCTCACCCTTCACTTCTGAAAATGAACTAAAAAACTAAACCCCAAAAGTTAATTAGCCAGAAATACCTACAAAGTTGACCCTTATTTATCCATATTACTACCCAAGGTCATGCAGCAAGACAACAGAAAGATTAAGAACAGAGCTCAGCAGTGTAGTGTCCCATAGGTTTCCTCTGACCAACAGAGGGTCATACTCCAACCCAGGCAACTTGCTCTGAATACAAACTTTTAAAAACCTATTTTTACTTCCACCTCCAAGTTCAGAAATAGATTTTACCCCTTCCTGATATTTAGAATAAACCAAACTCTGCTTCTCTTGCAACTCCTGACTCAAGGTATGGTAAACTCAGAGAGATGTGTGGGGTGRTTTCCTTTCTGTTCTACAAGAACTAGTGCACCTGCACACCTCTCCTTGCTGCAAGCAGTCCTGCTGACTTCAGTGTACCAACTTGCTGCATGTGAGTGTAGAAACCTTCGCAGATTTGGGACCTAAAAGGATCTCAGTCACTAAGCCAGCAAGAGTTCATTCTATCAAAAGAGATGTAGGGAAGTTCAAGTTTTACTTGAGATCAAAGGAAAATATTATGGTAGATATGTTATTTTCTGATTTGCTATGTGGACAGGACAGGAAAGGAATATGTAGTATATGCTGCAATTTAATAACTTTCCCAAATAACATGAATATACAAACAACCTTTATTTCATGGACAGGTTTGTATGACTTTGCTTTTAAAAACATAGGTAGCTTAAAGCAACAACAAAAAAGTTTTATTACTGCCAGATGATGCTAAACGTGCAAAACTGTCATAGAAAACTGTAAAAAGATCAAATGAGTCAACAAAACACAGAGTGCAAATTTGACAGATTTCAAGTCTGGAGATACGGGAAACCATCCTATAAATTTAAGAGTTAAAGAAAACAAAATACTTTTATTCATAGATACAGAAAATAATTTCTCTTGTGCCTTAAGCATTTTCCAACAAAACAAACTGAAACTGGATTGCTAGCAGCACACGGCAATAAAGAACATCCCGGTCAGAACAAGCATAAAACCACAAATAAAAAATCAACACAACGTGCCAAAAGCCTTTTGAAACTGAAGGATAGTAAAGCTTTTTATTTACGAAAAATGAAAAAAGAAAAGATGTGCATGGTTGCCCGAGATGAACATGTTTCTCAGCCGCCGAGCCGTGCAAGGGCAGAGCTGCCCTTCAGGCCTGCAGAGCCCCCGGCACACAGCCTCAGYGCCGCGTCGCGGGCCTGCGCGGGAGCATCGCGTCCTGCCTTTATGGTCAGAAAATCCTGGGGTCCAAGAAAAAAAGTTGTTCTCTCCTCCACGCTTCACGATTACGGAATACAAAATGGTCACCAAGTTTAACTGCACTAGAAGTTAAGTTCAGAGATTATTTTAACTCTTGGAAGCAGCGAGTCTCTTCTGGTCCTGCAGATGCAGCCAAGTGCAGCCCAACATTGGTGGGCTTRAGGAGCTAGATGCAAACCTTATCTCTGCTAAGTCAGGAAAACTGGCAGGCAAATGGGTGCTGCTGAACACTAAGATTCATTTATGGGGTCACATACAAAGAAATCAGCATCTAGTCACCTTGCCTCTTTGCTTAATCTGCAGAGCAGAGAGCCTCATGAAAACTGCCTGGCCAACAYGTGCTGCTGATGATCTGATGGGATCTCCTCATTCAAGTTAGGAAAGCAGCTGCCAAACTGCATTTCTCATGCAGAGGCTAGAGGCTGAGAAAGGAAATAGTGAGAAAAGAGCACATTTTGAGAAAATACACTGCAGCTACAACTGTTTTTTTTTTCCTGTAACAAACCTGCAATATGCAAAGAGCAGTATTAGGACAACAGCAAAGATCTCTGCAGCCTTGCAGCAACCCAACAGGGCAAGAGTGCAGAATAGCTAAAGGTGTCACAACCCACCATCCACATCGAATGGTTCAGAAAATCATACGATTGGAGGTCAACATAGTTTATGTGTTGTTTCAAAGAGCCATATATAAATAAAGTATATGTAACAATAGTAAGTTTATATAAACTAATAAAAAAAATCAGCAACAGGCTAATGAGGATGGGAATGTCCAAAGGCAATGCAATAAATGTGTAATAGGCTACCATGTGTTACCAAACCCTTACTGCCTGACATAAGAGAACAACATGTTTTAAACAGATAATCCAAGCATGTATTTAACCTTCTGAAAAATACAAACTTTAGCACTGTGTTTATCTATTCCATCTAATAGTTTGTCTCTTAAAGGGCTGAATTATCAGAAATATAGTATTCTGACAGTTATATATGTGTGTACACAAATTTTATGAATGAGCTGTAAATATTCTGTCTATATTTTATATATGTATGTATTAATACATAGTATTCAAGAATCAGCACTGAAAGAGCCATCTTATTCACTTTAATGAAGAAAATCATGGTAAATCTCAGATGAACTCATTTATTGCTTATGGGCATAAAAATTGAGTTCTTTTAAATACCTTAAAACAAATATGCCTGTGAAAATATGAGCAAACAGGAATAACTTTAAAATATCACCCCAAAAATCTAGTTAAATTAACCTTTCTAAAGCATCATTTAGTTACACAATGAAAGATTCTTACGTAGAGGTTTTCCTTAASGTAATATGTTATGGAAAAGTCTGTTTAGTTATCAGGTATTGGTTTAAAAAAAGTTCCATCTTTTGTGGTAAAGACATAAAATGAAGTATTGAAATTTTGACTGTTAAAAACTTGTATTTTATCTGGGCTAATAAACCAAAAGATTAAACAAAGGTGCGCTGACTTCTGCTYCTCTATGTTTTTTAATACTTTTGATCTGTTCTAACACAAAATTCTTAAAAATATCCTCACCTGCYGAAAGGAACATAAAAGTATACTGTAATATTCTTTCTCATATAACGTTGTGTTAGGACACATGACCGAAGTGTGTAGCCGTAAGCACGTCACTTAACGGCTACAGATATGGATCCTTCTGAAAAACAGACCCACTCACTCATCCAAATATTTTCCTAATCTGATTTCCACACAATAATGCTCAAGAGCATAAGTCACTTTTTTGATGTAATATGGAATTATTTTCCATTCCTCAGGGCAGGAAAAAAAATAGGAAAAAAATACAAAGTAGGCATGCAATATTGAAATCTGGTAAATCACAGCTCACCAAAAAATAGAAYAGGTTCTAGCAAAAGCCTGCATTTCTTGGCCTTTTTGGCATAACAATCACAAAGAAGAAAATTCTACCTTGCTTAGGTATGCAGAATTTTGAAAATTAAATTTTTTTTTTTGTATAAACACATCCATCAAGCCACAGCTTAAAACAATCACAGACCCTTGATCACTGGTAAACTTAAAGCTGGCAGACTCAGATAAAAAATTCCGCTGCGGTAAATGTCTAGTCAAGCCCAAGCCAAAATAAACTTTGTTGTGTTTTATTGTGCACTTTTGTTGGTTTCATTGTTGCTACTACACCAAATACGCTGATAAAATACAAACACGGGCACCGAGTCAGATTACGGTGGCTCTCCGTTATCAAAGTTCTTCCAGGCAAACCAGAGCTCACCTCAAACTTTTCAAGTTTGTTTCTCATGAGCAAACGCTATTCTACTTTCATTTCTACATATWAATGTAGAGAATAGAATTAGCATAATTTTAAAAAATCCATAAACTAGCAGACAGGGTCTGGCAATTTAACAGATGTTGACACAGTTGACAGTGGGCCCCAGCTGTCGACACCTGTAACAGTTTTTAGCCACATTAGTTGGCTCTCCTGGTTCTCTTTAGCTGCAATGCTTAAGCTGCCATGCAAGGAGTAACCACGAAAAGGAGAGCACGTTCCCACTGAGAAGAACGTTTCCTGTTGCTCTCTGTTTCCTTCTTCTCATTTGAATGTTGCTAAATCTTGCTTGGCCACCCGCCTAGAGCTCCAGATGAGCTGCAGGTATATTTAATCACAAAATCATGACTGGCTTTAATTTCCTGAGGGTCTTGCTGACAGACTGATGCTCTGAGTTCTGCTATAAATTACTTCCTGTGTCAATGTAAACATTTAGCTACCATAAAAGATGGATACTTTTTCTTTAAGCTGTGTCTTTCAGAGCATAGTAGAAGGTAAATCTGCTCATGACTGAAAGAAAATTCAGCAACGAATCTGGATGCACTGACCTACTTCAGAAGAAAAAATGAATTAAAATTAAGYAGGAAGAAGTTCCTCTATATTTGGCCCTAATTGCTGGATAAAATATTAAGTTTCACTGTTTTGAGCAAAAGATTCCATGAAGGACATTCATTGATTCTACAAAGGTTTATTTTTATTGTTTTTCCTTAAAACATTACTGTATTTTCTCAGCAAACTTCTGTTACAACAACAATCAGTGAAAGATCACACATTTGAAACTACAGTATCTTGAGCAGGCAAGAATTCATCATTGATACCCATGAGCTCCTAAATAATAGATTTTTTTCCAAACCTTGCTGTAATTCATGTTATTCCACACAGTAAGGTGTGGAAAAGAAACTCGATAACRTGGACAAAAGTGGAAGATGGCCTTTTTTCTTTATCTCCATCAAGAATACATCTTGTTTCACTGCCAAAATGTTAAAAAGGATGTGAAGGAGGCATTACATTTTCTTAATGAAACTGCTGCAGCCCCTTTCCCATTGCAGGTAGCATTTAAGAAACCAAGAAGAATCCTCTGTCACGGTCAGCTCATGGATTTTTGTTGGACAATTTGCAATTTCTGATCAAACTTAGGAGAATCATGTCATCTGCATCCTGGGAAGATACACTACTGAAGAAAAAAGTCATATAGAGGCAGACTGAGGTGGCACATTGCAGTTGCGGCTTCAGAAAGCCGAAAATGGAGCTGCTCTTCTCAGGATCACAAAAGGGGAGACTGAAKGCCACATCCTGTTTCATGTCTGCCTTTTTTCTTTACAACTTAACCTCATCTGGGTTGCATTTCAGTATCACAGAGGCTGGGAAGATTTTAGTGAAAAGCATCATCATTTGTGGGTCCGACTGGGAAAGACAGGCAGAATCTTCTGTCCCACTGAAAGGGGGAGAGTGCACAGTGCAAGCTGAGGGACAGTCATTTATGCCCCACCCTTTGCTTACTTATGAAGCCTCTTTACATTTTCAGGGAGGAATAAAAGTCATTTCCTTCCAGTAAGATGGCTGTTTCAGGGGAAAAGCTGTCTGAAGAAACAGATTTCTTTTTTCCCCCTTCCCTTAAAGAAACAGAAATGGCTTGCTATTTTTTCTTGCTCCACATTAATCTGTATGGGCAGAAACTGTGGTGGGAACTCCTAAGAGCTGAGTGACTGGCAGAAGTGGCTGATCGAACGGGGCTTATTCGATGAGCACAGCYGCTCCTCTTGCTCTTTCGGCTCGGCACAGGGCTCTCCCCGGGCTGCCGACGTGGAGCCCGTGGCTCTGCCGGGGAGCCCCGCCGAAGCCGCCGCTTCCCTGGGGCAGGATTACGTTTATAATATTTATAATCCAGCCCTGGCGCGGGATTCTAAATATTCTGTACTACTAGCGAACTGGCCCAGCGAAAGTTCATCTTCCACTGGCGGCCTGTTTCTAAATGCAGCAGTGACATCTCGACGGCTCGTGGGGCCTTGCTAAAATAGAAACAAACAGGACAGGACTTCCTGCAGCCACCGGGCCAAGGTCCAGCCCAGCGACCGGCTTGCGACGTGACCGATCGGGCCTGAACGCATCAGCTCTCAAGTGCTCTCTTTAGTACAGTAAACAGAGGGGCAAAAACCATCTCATCTGTCATTGCTTAATTCACGCGCTCTCATGCCCTTTCTTAGTGTCTCTCTTGGCTATGTAGAATTCTTTGGGAGTTTCCAAGATGAAGTCTCTGCAAAACCTCTATAAAATATCATGATTGCAAGGAGTGTAGAAAACAGCCAGAGGGGACAGAAGGACATCAGGCTTGATTCAGCAACAAGCCAGACCAGTAATTCTAACCACGCTTTCCCACACTGTTCACGGTGCTACCCTCATGCTGCTTACTTTMATTTCAAACACTCCACCTGAAATTCCAGGTTCATGCAAGATTAAAAGAATCATGTTGACTATGATGCTGAGGAAGTGGTAGGTTTGGAAATCTAAACATAAGCCTTTATGTGGCACTACTTGTACCAGCAGGATGTAGGATTTTACATACATACATACATACATACATATATATATATATATTTTCATTTCAGTCACAAACAAGGGTTTCACTCAAAGAAAAAAGAAATTAAAAAGAATGAGTATAAATAAATCTGGGACACTCTGAGATTCAAACACGAAACCTACAGGCTCCAGTAAGACCTCTATTTGTCTAGCTCCTCTGAATGCCTGCAGTCATTGGTTAGAGAAACAAGAATGCATCACACAGCATCCAAACTCTGACCTGTTGCACATCATAGCCAAGTTTCGKTTGAGTGTCAGCAAGCCAGTTCTCATGCACGGTGAGCTCCAGTAATACAAGCAAGGAAGGTGAAGAAACCAATGACGAGCACAGCCCCTTCCTCCCTCTTAGCACCAGGTGCACCAAGAGCGTGACACTTATTTTCTTCCTCTATGAAAACTTCAAGGAAGACAKGAATTACACAAAACCCAGGGCAGGAACAACACTTGAACATGAGAAACCCAGGGAGAGTCCGTGGCCTGGCACCACTGAACAACCTCGCAGTTGCCTGTGCATCACAGGCAGAGCTTGCTGAACACACCATAGTGGTAACACATCCCAAGCAAACAGAGGTGCTGTCTCATGCGTTTATAAAACCAATTAAATTTCAGAATGGTGACAAAGATCAGACTGATAAAGAAAAAAAAAATGTTTTCAGCAGGATCATTTCCAGACAGMTTACTGGGCTGATTTAATGGTAATGTTATTACAAAAGGGAGAAAGAAAGGGAGGAAGCAGTACTCCACCATCAACAGCCACGTGAACATAGATTAGCTTGAAGTACCCATGAAACCACAGTCAGAGCTCACAACACTGAAAACTGTGGTTTCAATCTTCRTGAAACCTCCAGGCTCAGAGAGTTTCTCTGTATTTTATCCAAGAGAGTTGCAGTGTGATTAAAGGGGGGGGGGTGGACAAAACAAAACAAAACAAAAAAACCCTCCCACCAACTAGCGAGGCAATGAGTCAGCAAGTTATAATCTTCATCTGGGAAAGAAACACATTTATCTCTATTTTGTTACAAATAATAACGCCTCACATTTCTACATAAACACAGTATCAGCTGCAAAGTTGATTCCTCTTCCCTGCCTTGCAGCATTTTATTTAATTACTCATGCTGCTTTCAAAATTATTTTCACCCTCCAGAATGAAAAGTCATACAACTTCTCCATTGCTTGTAAAAATTAAAACTTGATTAAGTAATGAAGCAGACATGCTTGTTTTTACTACGATGCTGACAAAATAATTTTATAGCTGGGTTAAGATGAATCTCTCTGCAATGTGTTCTCCAAATTGCRTTGCTTTTTTGATAATGTACTCAATGCATTAGGAAAGAATATACTTGAACATCTGGAAAATGTATCCTGTGACTGCGAAATCCAGTTTGCCAAGCAAAGAAATCCCTCTACTGGGAGAGAAAAGAAAATGGACAGCCAAAGCACTTCCAAAGGAGGCAGTAGATGGGATTTTTGCCTGTATTCATACTCGGCATGGATGAATAATAGCAGTTAAATAATCCTTCTTTGTAGTACACCTCATAAGAAAAACAAGAAAACTCCAGGACCAGGATCTCTGCTCAGTGAAAGGCAGGCCCACTTGTGTATTCCTGACAACCTGCTTTTTCCTAGATTAACAGAGGTGTGCAGAAAGATCCAGAAGTAAAATAAGACTCAATATTGAATTATGCTAGTGCTCAAGAGGAAGCACAAAACATCAGCAACCACATCTAAAAGTCAAGTGCTGCTTTTCCTAGTTTCACAGGACTCGCTGTAGCTCTCAGGCATTCCACCTCCAGCTGACCCGGAGCAACTCCATCCATGGCTTTTATCACAGCTAGAAGCAGCCACATGTGCGAACCCCCCAAAACGCAGTTCCTACAAGCACTTCTGCATAGCTCACCCAGTCCAGCAAAGCCATTTGGAAAGCATCTCAAATTAGGCAGTAAGGGTCAGCCTTACTGGCTGACATGGGATATATATTTGGATATCTGCTTTGAACAAGATACTATATCACTGCAGGACAAAGCCTCAGCTTTGGATCAAGAAGATTATAAGTGATGATAAAAGAAGTAATTTAATCATTTTAAAAACAGTAGAGAGAAGACAAAAAAAATGGAAGCTGCAGCCTGAGAATCTCCACAAATGCCACTAGTATTCAAGTCCACAGAGATTAAGTAGAAAAGGAACATATTTGACCTGTGGATTTCCCAGGGAAGACAGATAGCCAAGGACCAGATAAAGATCCAGTAGACTAAAAAATATCTGCAGAAAGCAGCTTCTAACATAGACCAACACGAATGCTCAATTTGCATGCATGAAGCAGTCCAAGTGAAGTGGCTGTAGCATCACGGAAAGGAAAAAAAGGCATCCACTGTTGGTATCAGCAAATCACAGGAACTGCCTGGCTTGTGGTTTCCTTTGGGTTAGCACGAATCATAAAAGTCCTTTACTGATTGCCTTAGAGTCAGTATTTGCCAACAAATTACCACAATGGTTTCCCCTTAAGAATAAAGCATGCACTCACATCACGACCCAACACCATTGAAGTCAGAGTTTTGTTATCAACTTTAATGGTTATCAGAAAAAAACAAAAACAACCCCACCCCACTCTCCCCCAAAAAATCCTTCAAATTTTATATCTTTTGGGCAAAGCCTTAGCAGAAGTAAAAAGGTGCACAGAGCTTTGCAGCATCGAGCTAAAGGAAGTGCAGTGTGGTAAATTTTGGCAAATGCTATCATTATAAACAGTGACCATAGTAACAAGCAGGGTCTTTTTTTCCTCCAGACTCTGGGGAATAAATACATGCACATTTTCTCTGTGTGTACATATATTAGTCTTTGTACGTCACTGCAATATTTGTGTGTCAAGACCTTGCTTTAGAACAGCTGCTCTCTTATTTAGCCTAATGTATATTCACATTGAATTTGTGCTAAAAAAGGAAACAAGAGACATGCTCAATCTCTTCACTGCATTGGTTGCCCAAAATGGCACACCTCTAAAAGGAGATCTGAAGAAGTTTTCAGCTGACAGATGAAGGGCAGAGGAGAAAAGATGATGCTACCTTTAACTAATAAGCACATAACAAAATAGCAGCTGCCTTTTGATGTGTTATTTCTGGCTACATTTTTTTTTCCAAGTGTATATCTGTTTAGAAACCACAATTAAATTACTTTCCCCTGCAGCTAGCATGGGAAAAAAAGTCCAGTTACTAAAAACACCAACAGCTAGTAAATAAAAATGGCTTCTTTGGGAAAGTGAAAGATAACCTGGTAACTTCACTTATGCATTTTCAAAGAAATTGCAACTCCACAAGTACTTATTGAGTTGTAAATCACCTTTCAGGTATACTGTGGCACAGGAAAAAGGTCCATGCTGAAAAGTAGTGTCTAGATCACATATTAAAATGGTACCAGAAGCAAGACTTCCCCCTGCAAACTGATGCCTTTGAAAATTCACCCTGCTTCAATCTCCTTTCAGCTGATGGAGCAGACCAGACTGGCTCTGAGCTGGCTCTGACCTGTGAGATAAAAATGAATTCCTGTTTAGCTTCATTGGAGATGTGGCCCAAATGAATGAATATAGCTTTTACGCTTGGAGCACAGGTTTGTGCATTATTATACTTTGTGCACAAATACTTAAGCAATAYGTAGTGCTCCCATCATATTTGGGTATCACTAGCTTGTCTATACAGAAGAATCACAGAATAGTTTTGGTTGGAAGGGACCACCTGAGGTCACCCAGACCAACCCCCTGCTTTAAGAAGCAGCAGATCTCAATATGAAATGCAGGAGGAGGCCTTTATACAGAAACAACTCTGTTAAGAAGTATTCAAGAAAAGAGGTCTCATACTGGTTTAAACTCTCAAAAAAAATGACAATAGATTTCACTAGAAACCTGACCATTTCCACTGGACACAAAGTGTCCAGTGCACAGGAAGGCCCAAGAAATCTGAGACCTGTTTTTTGGTCAATAGGAAGATCCACTACAATACAACTAGATCTCAGGTCAGTAGGTCCATCAATTGCACTGGAAGTACATCATCAGGTTTGTCTTTTGATCATATAAAATGAACGTTAATATCATGATTTCCTCATGAAAATCCACCTTGAAGATGACTCTATAATATATTCTTCCTGTTTAATACTTATTACACCCTCCAGCACAACTTCATAATGAAAAGAACAGAAAACAAAATAAAACAGCACCCTCAAACTGAAAATCATCTGTCTGTGAGACATCTCTACCAAGTAATGTATTTTTACTGAAATTAGGATATCCTACAGTTCTGAATCAAATTCATGTTTTTGTGATTTTGTGCCCTGCTGCCATTCCACAGAGAGGCGCTGCTTTCAGAAGCAGAGTTCTGTGTTCTTCTTGAGCCCTGTCACTGTCCTTAACAAAAAAAAGTGGGAGGGAAAAAAAAGAAAAAAGAAGTAAGAAAAAAGCTTTGTGACCTAGAAAAGAGATGCACCGCATGAATGATGCACGGAGCCTGGAGAGAAAGACGTCACTATTCTATTTATACCTATAGGCAGAGGAAAAAAAGGGTCCATTAAAATGATGTTATATTTCTTGTACTGTTAGAAGTTTTATTTATATGAACAGATTAAAAAATCATGAAAAAGGCACTTCTGCCCTTGTGGTACAAAGAATAAATAATCAAATGTTGATCAGATCTCACAGTCTTGGCCAATTTATTCTCTTGAGATTGCCAGGTCTCCAAATGCTTAATATGAAGCAACAATACTTCAAGTCTATGATTTACAAGTATACTATCAAGAACATTGCTAGAAACAGTTGAACAAAATTTGTCAATATCTCATCACATACCTTAAAATATAGCTTTTTTCTTTTTATATCTTTTCTTCAACACTTATTTGCTTCCCTCTCCTATTGCAGCATACTTAAATGGGCCCATAAGCAAGCGACACTAGGACAGGTGAGATGCGTTGGCTATTCTAAGTCCAGAAGGTACCTTACAAGGAACCTAAACTTGAATTGTGCTTATTTGAACACCTTACACCATTACACTGGAGTCACTAGAAAAGAAAAACAGTTTTAGAAGTTACAGCAAGCAATACAGATTTCACACCCCTGCTTTTATTTCAATGCAAAATAGACACAGGGCAAGGAGGAATGACAGGATGCCAAGAAGAGAACCCGTCACTCGCATGAAAGCAAAAGGTAGGACAGTTTTAGCACCCTTAATTCCTCCTGTTCCCTGCTAGGTGCTCTTCCTGCTGTGTTCCCCTTACCACGCTCATCAAATGGAGTGTCAATACTCGGTGGAGGAAAAAGCTGTCAGAATTTATTTCTAGCATCCCTGGAGTCCATTTATAAGAAGTAACGACCACGATAACAAGTATCTCCCTCTTACCCTTGTTAGTCATTTAAGCCTTAATTCACACAATTGCCTCTCCTATTTTCCTAATACTCTGCACGATCACTGGCAAGTACAAAACTGCTCAGGGACCGATTCAAATACATTTAACCTACGTACAAGGAGCTAAGGGAGCTCTTTCAGGCCTGATTTCCAACAAAAATAAAAACACATGCAAAATCAATTACCAGTTCTGCCTTTCTGAGCCTCTTGATCTAATGGATGTAGCTTACAGATTCCCTTGTATCATATGTTTACACAATAGCCCTATGAATACCTATTTTACTCAAGGAAAAAACAAAACTGTAACTGCTGTCTCACTCATCATCAAAACAACTAGAACTTCACYTGCTTTCATTCTGCTTTCCCTTCCTTGCATGCACCACCACAAAGCAGTAACACTTGCAATATAGAGGAGGTGCTAACACAGAAAGCACACAGCTTTTGCATTTTTCACCCTAATGATAAATGCCAGTAAATGTTCCTATTTCCCTTTTCAAACAACCATCAAAAAGTCTTCTTAACATCTGCAAAGGTTTTATAGCTTCAAACACAAGTAATCAAAATTTCGTAAGATCATATGGCAATTCAGGCTGGATGTCCTCAGGAGGACATCCAGTCCAACTTCCTAACATGTAATCATTGTAAAAAAATCCCCAATCAATTAACATTACCCWAAATAAAAATGTCCACCAGACTCATTGATCATACAGAAGCCGACTATAATCCTAAATCACGTTATATAATGAACATCATCACTCCACAATCAAATGAAGGAAGAGAAGCCTGACCAAAGGAGTTAAACACGCAATTTCATAAGCTTCCAACAGCAACAAAATCTGTTCTTCATCTATTTTTCTCACCTTTGGTTTGCCCATATTTTTCAGTGGAAACTATTGTTTGCCTTGCATGCCAACAGAGTCGCARCTAGAGACTGCCAGCACTGCACCCGGCCACGTGTTATGTTCAACATGTTGAAAAATGTTTGATACAGTCAGACCCATGAGTGCCAACTCATGGTTAYGGAAAAATATCAAACACTTACTGAGGAGACATCTTAGATAAATTACCAATTGTTCACAAAGTGATTTAGTCTTCTTTCCCCATTTTTGTTTAGCATCTCCGTCTTATGTTTCTTATACCAATTTTTATATACTATATATATATATATATATATATATATATATACACACACACACACATGCACAGAGAAATACAGGCAGCATGATGTTCATGATGGGTTTTACTTTATGCAGGCAATGAAGTTAACAAGGCCAACTTTATTTCTTTTTTTTCAATCCATCGGGCTTTAAAGACAAATAACTTCATTTATTAAGCAGCATAGGACTACACTTAAACAGCAGCATGAAAATAGGTCAGATTTTCACAGGTCAATAAGTTATCTCACAGAAAATCTATGAGGAAATTGGAGATTTTCGGGGAAACTAAGCCACACCATATTTYCATCCTATAACTAATAATATAATTATGAAAACAGGGATGAGGTTTTAGACTGCAGCCTACTGTATTTGTTTCTTTGTCTCCCACTAAGTTTCAGTTCCTCTGGGTACTTTTGAGCCTATTTATTCCTAGAATAAGAAACTCTGTACTTCATTTTTTTAATTCATATGCACAGTGATACAAATGATGTGCTATTACAGCAAGCCATCAGACAAATGCACTATGGAAAGCCAAGTTATTTCTTTTCAATGAGCCAATTAGTACACATTATGGCAAAATAATTTATCTTTGAAGGAAAAATAAGTGGCAAAACCTGAAAGTTCCACGTCTATGTTTATAAGCAGAGAAAGCAAACATATAGTAGGCATAAGCTCACAAAGAACAGGGTTGCTATCCAGAAAGATCTGGGAATGAGTAACTCCAAGCCAGGCTGCACACACAGAAACATCCCCTGACCTATGAGAAGAACTTGTTACAAAACATCTGGCGCACCTTCATTCTTCACGGAGCTGCACAGAAGCACATCTAGGAACAAGTCCCGTCTGCAAAAACCAAACTGTTTTGCCACCCCCCCAAACTGATTTATTTGAACAAGGACATGGGGACAGTGAGGAGTCCACTTAGGATGTGCATAACAAAGCAGAGCCAAATGTCAAAAGGCAAACTGAACTAAGAGCASCTGGGCTGAGGAGAGCTTGCAGTTTCCCATCCTTCCCCACGGGCTCTACCCAAGAGGCGTCATGCTCCACAAACCATGCAAGCAGGTGCTTTACCGTAAGCACAGAAACAGACCTCACTGAAATCATTGCATTTCTTCATTTTTATACTTCTGGGCTTTACACTCAAGTTTAAGAGATTTTTCTAGTGCAAGGCCCAAGTATCCAGTGTTTTACTGAGCCATGTTTTACTTGATCATACTCATAAAAAGAAAGACCTCCCTTTGCTGAGAATGCCATGCTTTTCAGAAGCACGGCATACACACATTTTCACTTGACTTCCCCAAGCTGAGGAYTCTGTGAGGACCTCAACAGCGACTGCCACAGGCTCTACAGATTTAAAGACTCAACAAGTGCCTAAAGACTGGCTCATAAAGAAATGTCAGTGGTTACACTTCTTCTGTGGTTGCTATTTACTGGAAGACCTTTAATTTACTTCGGGTTTTTTAGACTTTTCTCATGTTTATGAACCTTTTTCAGTTTGAGTAAAGCAGGATATGATTTGTTCTAAATCYCTCAATTTTCTAATCTGTTGTCATTCAAAACCAGGCAGCTTCCAACTAACACGAATACAGTCAGGTCTTGTGAAGACCTAATCCATTCCTCAGAATCACCACCACTTCCGTGAAACTTAKGTCTGCAAATCTTTTAGTTCCAAAGGGCAACCTGACATTTTTTTAAACTTTCAAGGCTTCTACTTTTACAGCAAGTGTTCTGATAGCTGAGGTTCACTTTCAAATATCCCCATCAATCTCATAGCTATTTTAAGATCTTCCCTTTCATTTAGAAAAAAAAGAAATCGCTAGCACCGAGCCCTATGAGGAACATACATGAAGAGAGCTTAAAAAACAAACCCTGAAAATCTTTTGTTTTGTAAATACACTTATTTACTAAATAACTCCAGAATATATATTATCCCAGGATTTTTAAATTCCTCTCCCAAGTTTTCAGACACAATATATGCCTAGAGATTTTTGAGTTTTAATGTAGTTTTGCACAGTGGACTTCAGGCTTGATACATGCCTGTTTTATAGGAATATTCATGTATGAAAAGTGAAATTAATCTAACTTGCTTCCATTAGTAGCTGTTACACCAGTAGAGGGAGCATATCAAGTATGGAAGGCAAGGGCATCCTTTCCATGAACTTCCATAAACTTCCATGAGCTTTAATTGCAGGGGCAATAAATGGCAGAGTGCCAAYTCACATTAACTGAAATAATAAACCAGTACAGCGATTTCGCCAGAATTTCTATCACAAGTTTATCTCAGATAAATGACTTATAGTTCCAGATGCTGTCAAGGCYGCTTCTCATGGAGTCAGGCCATAGACCGTGTTAATCTTTTCTTGTATAGGATGAAGCCTGTCTTATGATATTGCCACCAAAGCTATTTCTCCAAAATAAACTATGTAATTTGCACAAGCTGTCTAACAGCTTAACGTGTTTATGTACATTTGCCCTTAATGATTTCTTTGCCTATAGAAACTCAGAGCAGTAAAAAACAAAACAAAATAAAACAAAACAACAAAAAAACCCTACATTATACTTGGCTATCCTCTTCTCCCCCTGCTCACTGAAGGAGTAAGGAAAGCTCAATTTCAGAGCAGAAGTAAGAGAGGTTAGGAGACGTGCCCATGCTCGTGCAGAAAGCCATTGTAAAAAGTAGCGTGAGAATCTGGATCTGAATACTGCYGCCCCCACTAATTAAAACATTCAAGTGCCTCCACTTCTCCCCCCACCCTTAATGTTCCTCGTCATTGACACTATATGTGAAGCTGCATTTAATAGCCCTTGTGGGTGGGCATAGGTCATTTTCTGCTTCTGCATGTTCTATTTTCCCCTAGAGACACTTATGCAATATCCTGATGTTCAAACAATATTGGAGTCACGGAAAATGCACCCTTGCATGAAAACTSGAGCAGGGGGATGGGAGGAGAGGGAGAGTTGTCTCATTATCCTCAAAAGTTTCAATTTAAAACAGCTGTGCCATAAATAACTTCCTGCACTTTGTGACAAACATACTGAAACGACACTCTCTAAAATGCAACGTTTTGGTGTCAAATGGGTATATCATCTGTTGTCCAAAATCTGGGTTCTGTTACTTGGTGTGCAAAGCAACCAATTTTGGACAACATATCCACTCTAAGGATAACACCATGAGTGCTTCCTGCAAACTCAGCAGCAGCCATATCACCCTCAGCAGAACTTCTTCCTGAATGCCCTTCTGCTTCAGAATCAGGCCCCACTTTTCCACTTCTCATCATGCAGCTTCAACATGGATAAGCAGTCTTCCTCAAAGCTAAGAGAATATGATCTCCCATGCAAACTTGCCTGCTCTGGCCCAAGCGTTTCCCCGTGATTAGGCTACTCATACATCTCCGGAGGACGGGTCAAGACACATATTTATATGAAGACTAAAGAAAGAGGACTTTGTGATTGTAAGAAACTCTGCCACAAATAAAGATGTCATGTCACTCGATATCATAAAGTTAACATGTTTTGGCGTACAAAGAAAGCAACCACCAATATTTACTAGCGTGCATACATTCAAATGCATACAAATTACCTCAATTTTCTATTTATTGTCAGATCATTTAAATAGTTAGAAATAAGCACTAAATCTGCCTATTTTCTTAGATAATGAAAGTAGGATGGTTTAGGCACTGTAGTAAAGCGTGGAGCCATTCAGAGTATGGCATTCACAGTCTTATCACAAGTCTCATGATACTTGCTGGTTTTCCTATAGAAGTTCCAGTGCTGCAGCAAGGTAGTTATCTACTTTCAGGAAAAGTATCAAGGAAAGTTTCAAGGAAAGTATCTACTTTCATTTTAGAAGAAAGTTTCCAGTGACAGTAGTTTAGAAAGAGCTTGAGAAATGTACATGGATTAACCAAAAAATTAAAAATCCCAATACACAGAGACGCACACTGAATACTAAAAGGGCTTGTCTCTGCCACGGCTCATTCAAGTTAATACCACACCTAATTCATAATATGCTTGGTTGGAACACTGGATACATTTCTTTTCTGTCTAAACTTTTGTATTTGAGATTTGCTGTCCAATCTTGCCAGCTGAGGAGGCTGGAAAAGGCGTMCGATGAAACCACTATGCAAAATATGTGTTCCATACCTAACCTGAATCTATCTGTCAAGTCTTTGGGCTTTCAACAACTTGACCTGTGAGAGACTTATTTATTTTCAAAATCTTTTGCTGCTGAAGGCTTTTATAGTGCACTTACATAGAGCATCAAAGCATGAAGCTGGTCATGCCAGGGCAAATCAAAAGTCTTCAAGCAGAACATCCTGTTGTCCATAGGAGCTAGAAGCAATCAGGCATGTATGACCTCTAACAACCTGGAACAGCTTTACCTCTGACACTATTCCCTTTGGACCTCCTACCTTAATCCAAAAAACATGGCAATTTGCTGCTGATCGGGGCAGCTCAGCTGTTCAARGCATCACGGTGGAGAAATGTACCACTAAATTGCTTTCCCTTGCACAGATTATAGGTCATGCTAGTTCATACGGGGCTGGAAAAATAGGAGGCTTTTTATTCCTTGTAACTTATGTGCAAACAGTTTGTGAGAGTATAAGGCCAGTGCCGTATGATGGTAAGAGTGCAATGATGTTAAAATAAAAGTATCAATCCTTGCTTGCTGTCACCCACTCTGTGACCATGGAACTTCATCGCATAATAAGCCTACCTGTGAACTGAGAGGTATTTAAATCAGTTGCCCAGTATTTTTATCTTATGGAATTACAGGGGAAAAGAAATCTAGCTTCTCTTCATGCTAAATGTTTGCACTGATTATCAGTGCATTTACTCTGCTTTAAAATCCAGCATATAAACCATCTTCTCGAAGGAATAAACCACGTACCATCCTGTGATCWTCCCATACAGGGAAGATCCTGCCTTTATGTTTTTTTAAAAAATCCTCCACAAAATGGAAAATATGAGCAACAGCAGCTGCAGAACTTGTCTGCATGAAGAACGGAACTGTTTTAACATTACATGGTTTTTAGTAACCTAACATATGTCAACCTCTGCCCTCTAACTCAGCTCTTGTGTTCCAAAGTCACCAGACATTTGCTGCAACTTCTTTATCCTTTTTTATTTTCTTTTGAACATTCACCTCTCTTGCACTGTCATAACGATAACAGATATTGGAGACTTCCCTGTTAATCCATTCATAACTAAAACCCATCAGTTAAGACCATTTGAAATGACAAAATAAACTCCATTTGTTTTTATCAATTATCTCAGCATCCCAGCTTGGCACTTCCCTCCTGTATACAGACAGTTTATCTTTTTCTGTTCCATTAGGAGCAAAAACCAGAAATAGAAAAAAGGCTCCTGTCAGTGTGGCAGAGACTCAGGGAACAAAGACACAGAAGTCCTGGGGTTTGACTGTATATTGAAATGCAGGATCCTCAAGCCCTAGAAATAGATTTTATTGTTATATTTTCATTTTTTATATTATTTATTTTATAATGAAGAGATGGGGTCACCTGCAAGGGATTTTGCAGGAATCAGGAATTTATCAAGAAAAAAATGGGGTCATCTCTGGTCAAGGGTCAAGGTTTGTCCCTGCCTTAGCCTCAACTTCCCAACCTTTGCTAGCACCCGAGCGCTTCTGGCCTCAGTTGCCAGCACAAGCGCACTGCCTGTACACGCAATGCTGCTTTGCTGGCTTCTCCCTGCAGMCTGCTTTTTCCATCTGAGGGAAAATTTCTAGTAGTGGAGCCATTAAAACATTAACATTTACTTAGCCTGATGAAATCCTGATGGCAAAACTGACCAGACTTGCTGGCAAAGCATGAGAAGAGAAATAGATGTAAAATAAATAGTGCTTTTCATTCCCATTTGATAAAGTTTGAAAAAAATCAACGTATTGAATACTCAGCACAGCAAACACATCTGCACACAACCAGGAGGAGGAACACATGTGGCTTTTTACAGAATTTACCTTAGAGCATTGCAACAGAAGTCACAAATATGGACAGGAATCATTTCAAAACTGGAAAGAAAAGATGATGCATACAACGTGTTGGAAATAAAAACACAATAAAAAGTTAATCCATCAAGTTTAGTATTCCCATACTTTTTAAATAGACTCTCTTGACATTTTTCCCCATTCACAGTTACAAACAACATCTTTAAAAAAGGTTCTAGTTTGAACTTTATTTTATATATCCTTCCCTCCTGCAACTAAACGCTGGGGTCAAGTAGAAAGAGATGGTGGTTATTAATTCACTACCCCCACACACAATAAGAAAGAAAGATCATCATCTTTGGATTGGAAGACATCACAAACACAGACATACATATGTATATATTAAATATATAGTAACAACTGGTTTTTCATTGTAAAAAGTACTTGTTTTGAGATTGGAACATTCTGATCCTAGCAAAATGACGCAACTTACTAGTGGCATGAAGTGACTCAGCGCCTTGCACTATTTTAGAAAGCCAGATGAGACAATCATTAACTCTGCTACTTCTCATTCGCACACACTTCCAAATGCAAACTTTATTATGGGAAAAAGGAGGAAAAAATAGAAGTACAACGGAAAAAAACCCTTCAAAATAAACCCATAACAAAGTGCAAGGAAGGCTACACTGCTTTTAACTTGTTCCTCATAAAAGGCGACCCAGAATGACAAAATACAAGTACCTGAGCAGCCATAATTGATTAGATCTTTGTTTTTAAAAAGATTGCCAGATGTCAAAAAGAAAGCGCAGAAGTTACTGAAGACCTCCAGGCTTGCTCCAGCTGTAGCTCCTCTAATAACAACAATTGAACGCAACTTTATGTCATAAATACAATAACGTATCTTTCCCAGACGTCCCATCTCAGCACTAATTCTAGCRCATAAGAGCGAACCACTGAATGTTCCAACTGCTACAGTAGGTCTGCAAAAACAAAGACGTGAAGCTTCACCTGGTCTTTAGTTCACTTTATTGTCAATCCTACTATTCCCTGTTAGCTACCCCAAAACAGCAATAGCTTCAGAGAGGAAGCCTTTTATGTTATAGGCATGCACATACTTATATATATGTGTGTGTGTGTGTGCATGCGCACATGCGCGCGCATGTGTATATGAAAGCATATATATGTATATAAATGTGATCATGGCATTAGATAAAGTTAAGAGACCCGGCCTCTATTCTGAGCAACCCCATTTGCTTACACTGAAATGCAAATACATTACCTCCTGTCTCTAAGTTTCAGTCTATGCTTCCATGAAGTGGAAYTCCCTCTATTTACCCTTTTGAAAACCGGGCTTGCACGTACTAGGAAAGCTCGAGTGGGATCTGACACTCCAACTGTACCAGCAAAACCTCCTGGTGCTGCTTTGAGGCACCAGATGACAGGTTTTCTTCATGCAGTTTACAACCGGTTTGTGCGGTGAAACAGGCTATGTTAAATAAAAGCAATGTTAGCTGCAACAGCTATAACATATGCAAAGCCTTGTAACCATTAATAAAAGAGAAAATAAGATTCCCTAACTCCAGAAGTTTGTAGCACTGATTTGAACTAAAATCTATTAAAACTTCATGCGTCTTGCTTATCCAACAACAAACTACCTAGAMTTAAAGGATGACATTTATTGGAGAATATAATAATGTTATATAAAGACATCATATTGAGTCTGTGTGGGCTTCCCCCTCGCTCATACACATATGCTGGCATAACATGCAAAGACAGACATAAGAAACTCCCATGCACATGAACCTTTCCAATAATGATTCAAAAAGTGAGCAAAGCAATTCTTTGACAGCTATTTTGAAAATTGCCACTGCTATATGGATTTYAGAATCCTGTATGGAGATGGCTTGTGTTTTTAAGCCAGATTAGGCTTTACAACCCTCTAATTGCATACGGCACAGCTTTTAAGAGTTCGTAATTGCGTCAGAGTTGTGTGTAAACTGTCCAACACCAGAGTTGCTAGTAATCATGTTTGATAACTGCGAACAGATATAAACCAAAGTGTACCTGGAGAGTAAGAAAGATTAGGGTAGAGAGAAGAAGAGAGAGACAGAAAAAAACACAGTTTGAAAAACAGAGGGAGGATAAAATGACTTGAGCAAGACTTTACTGTACTGGAAGGAGATTGCCATGAGAAATCTGCCCACTTACTCAACAAATTCACCTGACTTTCAAAAGCATCCTCTAGCAGATGTGCRCCATGGAGTAATCATTGCACCCATTACACAAAAAGCCATTTATCACAAGATGCAGGATCAGACTCAATCAAAGAAATAAAASTGATTCACTCTAAAAAAAAAAACTTAATTAAAAATAGGCAATGTATTATTTCAGACAACAATAATTTAAACCTGAAGCATCATAAAGTATGAAATGCTGAGATTAATTTAAATTCAAAGACTGGAATTCAGGGAGATTTACTCCAAAATCTTCTGGTTTAAGCAGGGTAAAATTTAACAAAAACTGACACAGTCCCTAGAAGGGACTTGGAGCATGCTTTATTCTCCCTTCATTGCTTTATGCAGTAACACTGTACTGGGAATAAACACACAAATGTGTTACACACTGCAGAAATTTAATTTCTCAGCAGCCAGAGAGGAAGAGGAGTTTGCTCTCCAGATCTGCGGTCAGCTTTGGCACATCGCACCCCCTTCGGCTCCTCAGATCTCCCCAGGGAAGGTCAAATGCCGCAGGCTGCTCAGGCCCTTCAACTGCACTCGGCGAGCCACAGTCATGTACATACCCTGGAGCAGAATCGAACAACGGCAGGGATGAGTCTGAAATGTGAGCACAGACTCTATAAAATAAAGTTGTGGCCCATATCCAGCCTATGGACTGTAAATTCTTCTCTCCAGCTTTGCTGGACTGTAACCAGAAACAACGCTTCCTAGAAATTACCACTTACTCCTGTATTGCTTCTGTTTGCTAACAAACCTCCAGATTTGCTAGCTTGAATGCAGAATTACGCATTTGAGGGGAAAAGTTACTGTTGTTCAGTATTAAAATAGGAAAGCTTCTCATCTCATGCTCTAAAGCTCTGCTTCAGGTCATGCTCCAAAACCATCCTCCCGAAACAGGCAGGAGGATGCCTCACTTTGGGCCGATCCTGGTGCTTGGGTGTTTTAAGGCATTTAGCCTTCTGCTGCCACCTTCTTCCCTGCTCTCCAGCCCAGCAGGATATCCTGTCTTTAGCTCCCTAAATCTGATTGGGGGACTGAGAAGTCAACACACTGGGACCGTAAAAGTTCCCACTGTTACAGAAGAAGAAGAAAAAAACACCCACCAGGGACACATTCTCAACTGTACCATCCCACTCCATTGCTCACCACTGCTGACTAATGGCTAAAACAAACGTCTGAAGCTGCCCCTCTCTCCCATTTCCAGTTGGGGCATCAATTCAGTGCCCAGCCCTGACCAGGTCATTTAACCACTTCAGCAGTTGTAACAAAAGCAAAAAGATCTCTTCAGGTCTGAAAAGGCTTATTTAAAGCTAGAAGATGCCTTGAAAAACAAGAAAGCAGCAGAAATAGTACAAAGAATAAATGTCTGGTAACGAAGCAGCCAGTATATAATAAAATATTTATCTTGAAGAACAAGATAAGATTAGGAACCAGGTTTTCTACAAGACAGTAGAAGTAGTTTATTCAGATACTACCATGTTGTATTACATTGCTGAGATTCTCTGAAAATAAAATGCCAGAGAGTTTAAATCATAGAATCATAGAACCAGTAAGGTTGGAAGGGACCTCTGGAGATCATCTAGTCCAACCTCCCTGCTCAGCAGGGTCACCTAGACCACGTTAGACAGGATTGCATCCAGGCGGGCCTTGAATATCTCCAGAGAAGGAGACTCAGTGCTCTGTTACTCTCACAGTGAAAATTTCCCCCTCACGTTCAGGCAGAAATTCCTGTGCTTCAATTTCTGCCCATTGCCTCTTGTCCTGTCACATGCGACAACTGAAAAGAGTTTGTCCCCGTCCCCTTGACACCCTCCCTTCAGGTACTTGTACACATTGATAAGATCCCCCCTCAGTCTTCTCTTCCCCAGGCTGAAGAGGCCCAGCTCTCGCAGCCATTCCTCATAGGGCAGATGCTCCAGCCCTCTGATCATCTTTGTAGCCCTACGCTGGACTCTCTCCAGTAGCTCCATGTCTCTCTTGTGCTGGGGAGCCCAGAACTGGACACAGTACTCGAGATGAGGCCTCACTAGGGCTGAGTAGAGGGGCAGGATCACCTCCCTCGACCTGCTGGCAACACTCTTCCTAATGCACCCCAGGAGACCATTGGCCTTCCTGGCCACAAGGGCACATTGCTGGCTCATGGTCAATCTGTCATCCACCAGCACTCCCAGGTCCTTCTCTGCAGAGCTGCTCTCCAGCAGGTCAGCCCCCAGCTAGTACTGATGCCTAGGGTTATTCCTCCCTTGGTGTAGGACTCTGCACTTACCCTTGTTGAMCCTCAGGAGGTTCCTCTCCGCCCAGCTCTCCAGCCTGTCCAGGTCTCTCTGAACGGCAGCACAGACCTCAGTGTGTATCAGCCACTCCGCCCAGCTTGGTAGCATCAGCAAACTTGCTGAGGAGGCACTCTGTCCCCTCATCCAGGTCATTGATGAATAAGTTGAACAGGATGGGACCCAGTACTGAGCCCTGGGGGACACCACTAGCCACAGGCCTCCATCATTCAGGAGTGCGAATTTTTAAAATTTGCATTTATAAAAGTGTTTAGATCTTCTAGATTCATTCAGGTTCTAATTCTAGCTTCTTTAATACATATACTTTTCTGGTAATTTCTATTCATTCCTTGTGACTATTTGCTCAAGCATTCAGTAAACATAAGTACTCAGCATGAGAACCTCTGTACCACACAAACATGCCCTAAAAATCCTGAAAGCAAATGCATAAAACTATGAAATATGAAGCTTTTGTACATTTTACCTCATTTTGAAATAGACACCCCCTTTTTCCAGCTCGTTTCTGCTCATTTACATGAACAACACCCTGCCCTCCCAGTTTTTAGCTCTTCTGTTTAAAGAACAAAAACTAGTCATTCTCTGCTCCATCAATTCCTCCCTCCTGCTTTTTTGGAGCAGTATGCTTGAATGRAAAGATGAGTTTCAATGGGTGATTTATGCCACACTGTCATTTTGGCACTTCTAAATGCATTAAGGAACAGAGATGTGGTTGTAGGAGCTACCATATGATTAGCCTTTTCATGAATTTCATGAAAGATAGATGGAAGAAAAGTACCTGTACTCCCTTTGTTTTATTCTTTGCACTGCTGTCTTTTTTTGTGATTTATAACACTGGTCATTCAATCAAACACAACAGACTTTCCAAGAACATTCAGCTTCTGAAATAAAGCATGAAACATCTCTATTTATTTTATTAAATCTATTATATTAAACACAACTGGAAGCACGAGAAAGCCTGCAGAAATGCAGCTAACAGCACTTTATTGTCAATTCTGAGATTAATTCATTCCAAAATTCACTAAATTCAGAGCGTATCTCAGTAATCGACACTACTCTGCAGGTGCTACAACGTGCTTGCCTGAAAGCCCTGTTTCCTAGTATTTTGCTTACTCACATATGTATTGCACCAGAATCCGTTGTATTTAAAGCATACACATCGCAGCCTGACCCAGCCAGGGAAAGGTCTTGCACTCTATACCAGCTCCATTTTGAATGTTTCAGTTTTTCAATGCCAGTTAAGGAGTCCTGAGATTGCATTCTCCCAAGGGTTTTCTGGGGTTGGCCTCTGCAACCAAATACCCGAAGTATCACGTGACACTGTTAAAATTATTATGGCCCTTCCACTCCCATCCCCAGTCTGTACCTCCCTCCTCACACTGAAGCAGCAACCAGTCTGGACAGCAGCCCTTCCAATTTCTTTGCACCAAGCCCCTTCTCAAGGAAGAGCTAGATTTTACTATTTTTTTTTTTTTTTTTTTTTTTTTTTGTCGTTGACTCATTTCACAGTGCTCGTTAGCTGCCAGGCCCATGTTTCAAGCAGGCAGCTCTGGTGTTTAACCACATTCACAATCAGCTGGCCCTCTTAGCATTTATCTCAGAGGCAGGCACGGAAATTTCCGAGCGTGCGGCATCTGCGGTGCCCATTACAAGGAGCAGCGAGGCACATTAGTCTTGGCGACATCTGGTCTCACCTGCACCCCACTGACACAGAACATCAACGGCCTCGGGGCCCTGGTGGGGAACACACAACTCCTGAAGCCATCTCGCTCCAACTCTCCACCAGTTTATCACTGCGTTACAAAAAACACGTGTATTCGCTCACTTCTGCTAACTGTCAATTCAAAGGCGGCCAGCATGTAACTATGACAGGGACGGTCAATAAAACCGCCAGTGTGCCCCAGAGCTTTTTCCACGTTGAGCGCTTTGTTATGTTCCAAGTGTTTGTGTTGGGTGGAAATCATCAGAAAAATAGCTGCAACCCTAACTGTGTCCTCATCTCTCTCTCCCCACCCACAAGCACACATTTGGGAGCAAACATTACAGCAACTTTATTGAAGGCAATGATAACGGAAAGGCAAGCAAAGTACCTCTCATTTGGCTTTTAATGCTTTAAGTGTCCTCTTGGAAACGTTTCTTAACATTGCAAATGAAAAGAGATGCAGATGCAAGCAGAGGAACTGGTAAATAATTGGCTGTCTGGTTACAGTTGTCTGTTTGGGTGCAGAACTCATTCAATAATTAGGAGAAACTGCAAATAAGCCATATACCTCTGTATAAACGAATTTAAATTCAACTCATGGGGGTGGGGGACCAGAAAGGTGGCTCACATTTTCCGCACCATTCCTCCTTTCTGTCAGCCCTCTTTTTTTTGAGCACAATAAGGACACTCAAGTCAGAGATGAACATTTGGCTGCTGCATTTAAGAAATGGGAAAATCTTGCAGAAATATTGTAACATGCCTCATATAAGATAGTCACTTATCAACAGTTCTTGCATGTCTTCTTTACTTAACCTACATCTTTATAAGACCAACTTCTGCTCTCAATCATGTCCTTTCTGCCACATAGAAAGAGAAGCAGTACAACTCATGTGGGAAGATGGCATGTGTCCAGCTGCAAAATTACTTAAAACAAGCATTTGATACCATCCCTATACAAGAAAAGTCTCTTTTGTTACTAGCAACAACTGACAGTGGTAAAGAGAAAACAAATAATTGAGGAGGAAAAGAAGTTTGGAAGGCAGAAGTTAAGGAGGTTCCTATGCTCATAAAACAGTCAATTTTCTCTCTCTTTAGAGATGTGGAGCCTCATACAAAAGCCCTTTGCAGCCACACTCCTAAATATCTTCTACCGGAGTTAACAGAAATCAAATCTGGGGGCAGATCAAGGTCCCCCACGTAGGTGACAGATTGCTTAAACCTTTCTATACTTTGTCCTGAATCTTCCAAAGTAATGAAGCCCTGGCAAAGCCTCCCTGCTTTTACGAAGCTGAACTTAAAGAAATATAGAGTACTAAAGGCCTGGATTTGGGGAAATCCTATGCAAATGCCCAAGATGCATGCAAGCAGTCATTTGTGCTAGCTAATATAACTTGCATTTCCAAAGAGCAACTCCTTTTCCTGCAAGTTGCAAAGATTGTCTCAATCCCCATTAAAATTAGCAGGCATTTAAGGTAAGCAGACAAAAAGATACCAACATGACACAAGAGGTATTATTTGGAGTATAAGATGTACACTTTGCTGAGTTATCACATGTAACTGTGGGCAAAAAATGCATTCAACACCCTAAACAAATCAATAATTCAGTCTGGAAAGACATTTTTTTTTCTACCAATATTTCACTGCTAACTTTTCCTAAGTTTTGTAAGTGCAGGARGATTATAAGGACCAAGGCACAAGGACACAGGATGCCTTGAGCAAGGTGACCCAGGCTAAGGTAGGCTAAGGGCAAAGCCGAGATAAGATTATTAAAAAGGTAACTGCTAGGTAATTGGTGGGCTGCAAGTGTGTTTCAAATAGCTTTTTTTTTTTCTTTTTTCCTCCTGCTGTTGCCACATCTACTAGAGGAGGGAATCTTACAACAAGCTCATGTTACTTTGCAATGTTCAACACCGTCACCAGACACGTCACAGAGCTGTATCTGACCACAACCTCACTGTCAAAAGGTAACATCGTCAATAATCATCCCTATATCTTCCTATATAGTCATCCCTATATTCAGTGATGTTACACTGTTAGAAGAGAARCAAGCCAAGTCTTGGCTTCCTTTTCTTTGAAATCCATAGGGAAAAGTTTTCATGTGGTTCCTCTTTAGAGGCAATGTGCACAGCAGAGAACCTGTGAGAAGAGGAAGAAGTAAGAGGGAGGCGGGAAGAAGACATAGGAAACTTTTAGTTTCAGTAGGCCACTGGAATTTATTAAAGCCCCCATAAAATTAACACAGATTTCATTATGCATTTAAACACATGATGTCTCAGAAAATAAAATTAAAATGTCTTTTCGTATTTGCTTAGAGCAAGCCTGAGATGCAAGCGTGAGAACGTTCCCTCTACAAATCTAAAGACCTCACCTTCTCCAATAATTGACCCAGGGGATCAGATTACAGTGTTATAATCTGGATGTAGATCAAATATTTTCACAACTAGAGAACAAACTCTGATTTGTTCAAGGTTCTACTCATGTTTAGGAAAAGGCTTTGGGGCAGCATTTCAAAGTAAGTTATTTAGAAGATAAAGACCTAACTCCGAAGAGCGGCTATATCACTTAGAAAAATGTATTCCTACTGAAAATGTAGGTACACAGGTCTGCAGAACAAGGAKTTCTTCCCTAAATATTGTTGCAAGACTATATGCAGAAAAAAATATTTATTCTTTGAACTCTAATAAAATGGAGATGACTTAAGCCCGTAAAGCTAAATACAAAGTAGGAGGACTAGAAATGTCTTTGGCTAGAGAACTTAGAGAAGCACTGAAGTCTCCTAAGCTTTTACTATATCTGATTTTTCCCCTAGCAAACAATTCTGGAGGTCTTAAACAGGATTAATCCATTAATTTTACCGAGTAGCTTTACCGGTAATTTCCAAGAGCACCGCTCAACAGATGGAAGGCTCCAGCCCAACTGCAGTAGGCCAGTTGGGTGCTGAGGTACACATGGTCTGCGCAGCTAGTAACTGTAGCTTTGCACTTTAGCTGCACTCCAGACACCCCAGACCCAGGTAAAAAAAAACAGGGAGATCTCCCAAAAGACAAGGTGCAGATACCGATAAAAATTTATTTGTGTAGCCCTCATTTAGAATATCACACAGATGAAGCTGGAAGCTGCAAAYGGGCAGTGTTACCAGAAAAACATGCAACTGTGATGGACACAGTAATAATCCAATACCCGTTCAACAAATAAAAAGCATGTATCTTGTCAAAATTCCACATTCAGTTGKGTTTAACAATGCTGACCTCAAAAAATATAACCTTAACCAGTAAGTTTGTCTGCTGACCAGTCAGTACCAACACTATGGGAAATAATACAAATAGTGGCAAGGTCTTTTTGCTGTAATTAATATATCTGTAGCTGAGAGGAATCCAGTTCAAGGGTGACTAGAAGAAGCAAATAATAAGGAAGGAGTGTCAGCATCAGACTTGGTCGGAAGCTTTAACACCTGATTACCATAACTAGAAACAGCAGAAAAAGTTGTAAAATTTATTGAAATCGGAGTAGTGATGCATGTACTCAATCTAGCAAATCTTTCCACGAAACACTCTGGCATATCAACTGCCTTAAATAAATGACTAATAAGTTTTAATATTGCCTTTGAGGCTCATATTAAAGCACTTTACAGCAGGAGTTATTAGGCTTGTTATTCATTCACCATAATAAGGTTAATGAGTATTCATTACTGTAAAGATTCAAAGACAGCAAAACTGATGAGAAACAAAGATTGGAAAACATCATTAATAAATRCTTAGTGTACAGTAGATTTTGAAGCTCCATCTTCCCCTCATGAAGGAGGGTAAAGTCCTAAAAATGTTTTAATTCTAACGCTAACTCCACTTATCATCATGGTTACAAGTGAATCAAGTAGGAAGACATTTTCATCCTAAACTATATCTAAGTGTAAAAATTATGCAGAAAGATAAGACTCGCAGAAATGTTTTAGTATTGCAACACATCGAGCTGAGCAGCCACATACCAAAATGGGAACCTGCAGAATTCAGAAAGCCTTTTTGCGTCAGCCTGAAGAAGAGCACATTTACAGAGATGGGATCCCATAGGTAAAAATTTATGAAGCCTTAGGACTGAAGAACTGTACAAGCGYAGCTGGGTCATTTGTGGGTTACCAAGTAACATTCAGATGTCTGAAAAGCTCATAAATATTTTTGTGGATCTTGCCCCAAGTACCACTATAAAGCATTCATACTCCCCTAGCCTCCAGTCATGACAATCAAGATATAAAACCAGTTCCTAGCGAAGGAGTCAACTGGCCTCCTTATTACCAATAAAATTATTAGTAGCAAACCTATAAACACATTTCTAAACTATTTCCTTGTTTTAGGTCAAGTGCTGCAAACCAGTTAGACTGATGGTAATTGTTTAGTCCTACAACCTGTTTTTGCCTTGGCTGAAAAAATAAATAAATAAAATTGGAGCTAAAAAAAAAAAAAAGGAAAGAAAGCCTTACATCCCAGCCTTGAAGTAAATGGGTATTTTTTTCATTCTAGCACGTGGGTTTTGCTGATGCAAGTACCACCAGAGGAAGTCTTTGCTCAACTCTGTACTTGACCCGTCAGCAACTGTAGTATAGATAGGGCTAGCAGCAGCAGCTCTAAAGTGGCCCAACGCTTTCCAAGCTACAGCTTATTTTGAGTTCCTTCTGCAACAGTTGATCTTTCATTAGGTGGCCTGAGATTATGTGTACAGGCGGCTGAACGCTCACCGTGAATGCTGACAGAGAWACCCACTGTCTCACTTGCCTTAAAGAACAGAATCACGCTTCCTCTTAAGTTTTGTTTTAGGTCAGGGATTCTTCAGAGGAGAAAGCAATAAAGAGGCTGCAGTTGAGGACATCCAAATTCTGTCCTCTGCTGGGCAGGTGACCTCAGACACTTCGCATCACCCTTTGCACCTCTGTTTCCTTACGGCTTCCTCCTGTGGAGAGTATTTTGAGGGCTATGTAAGAAAAAAAGAGCACCAGGACACTGCATGGGCTCATGTAATGCATCAAAGGACTCAAAACTCATCTGAACAAGGCAGCTAAACCAGAAAGTGCCAGAATCAAAGGTTGAAGTCACTATGTAAAAATTAATCATGCTTATAAATGGATTAACTATAATATATATTTGATTGCACACAGACAGCAACTGCTGTGCCTGTCAGAAAACCTTTGAGTGACAGAAAATTTACAGTCCTACATATTTTTCTTTTGCTAACTGATTATTTCTTCTGGCATTCAGGGAGTTTTATTTCCCCGTGTACTGAACATGAGGCACCTGTGTATCTCCAGTCATTTGTAATATTCAGATCCTGCTTTTGAACTTTCCTTTGCCCTAGTTTCTTGTCATCACTGCTCGGTTATCAGCACRGGGAAGCAAGCAAGCCGCTTTCTCTTTTCCCTCAGGCAATACCATTGCTGCGCTTTGATTTGCGTCACAGAGACGAAAAAAGTAGAACAGCTGCAGCCCTTAATTGCAGAAACCACGTATGCGAGGCTGCCGCTCTCTTTCACTGTCGCTCTTCTAGCTAGAGAAATTATTAAAGGCCCAGTCTTGCTYTCCCCCCTAAAATGTTTCCTGGGCCATATGCTACAACTGTATACCGCTTTCCAAGCCAGTGAAATATGGTAAAAATTAAAAGCAGCAATAGTTTTAAATAGAACAAAGGCAATTTTAATTTTATACCACGTTCATCACCTGAGCACCCCCCGCAAGCGTGTTAAGGCAGAGTAACTATCATTGCTTGTTCTTGTTCTCCTGCCGTGTCCACACAGAGAGTAAGYGGGCACAGGCAATTTATTTTGTTTGGTAAAGTGGGCGACTGCAGGGTGGGAAGGGCCACGTGCCTCAGCTGTTGATTTGGTGCAGTTAACACATTTATGTTTAAAAAGGCAAGATCAAAGAAACACGTCTAGCATTTGCACCGAGACCAAAAATAGCAGGGCTGGTAATACTCCAGCTTGTTTTAATTGAGTTTGTCATGGGAAGTTTGGACAGACATGGAGGACATTTTCCACCTACGGTGAAATTTTCTGAAATTCAAGTTGCCTAGTGGTTAACTTTCCCTTTTCTGTAAATATGCATATAGCCTGCCTTTTGTTTTTGACTTGGATAATATTTGAATACATTTTTAGAGGCAACCAGTGACTAGACCAAACACTCTCCCTTTCCTCAAATAGCAGTTCTACTTACTTTATGGTCTCTGAAGCATTCTTATTTTCCTTGCTTTCTATCCTCAAAATGTATCTCAGTTCTGCTGCTCTGTGGTCAGACGTCTTCCCCGYGCTCTCAGGGAAGCTTACTCCAACTGCACACCACTCATCTCAGCCTCTGACAGCCAAGGCAATACTTTAGTATCATCTACACAYTCTACTTGCTGGTCTTACCTGGACAGCAGAGAAAATGTATGAGGATAAATCTATTCATTACAGACTTAATGGCAAGAGAGTCAGTCCCAGACCAATGAGACAATATCCAAAGGGTTTGGTTATCTACTAGCAAGGAAAGAAATGAAACAGGACAAGTTCATTCCTCCATTGGCAATGAAAAATCTCACACCAGGGATGAACCTGACTATGAAGAGGGCTGCCTGAATTACATTTCTATCTTTCCTTTCAGATGAGTACCTAATGTACCTTGATTTCATTCAAGTCTAGCAAAAGCATCATAGAGGAACAAGGCGTGCRTGCTGGAAAGGTACCAAAAGGTGACATGTTTGTACTGCTGTCTGCCTAGAACAATACAGCATTTATCAAAAGTTAAACATTTACTCAAAATAGGGCTTCTGAACATTTTCTGTTGCAGTGCAAATTACTGCAATACAGCATGAAGTTCCATACAAAGGAGCACGCACAATGGAAGTGGTAAAACAATCCCACCAACTTGACCCAACCTTTTACTTTTTGTTTTCTATTTTCTTTTTTTCTTTTTCTTTTTTTCTTTTCTTTCTTGTTTTGTTTTTTCTTTTCTTCCCCCCCCCCTTTCTTTTTCTTTTCTTTTTTTTTTTCTTTTTTGAGTGAGAGGAGAGAGTGAGACAGGACTCTTCCACATTTGCCTTGGAGAAAATAATAAATTACGACTGCATCTTTTCCTCTTTGTTTTCACCTTGATCTAACTTAAGTAAGGGGAAAAAAAGAACAAAGGCTGACACACAACAAAGAAAATAATTGACTTAGGCTTTGTTAACCCTCTGGCTTTGCTCCAGTTTCAGCCCTTGTGTCTAGCTGCCTAAACARAAAGGAAGAGCCAGAAAAAAAAATTACACAATCAAAACAATCATTTGTACAGCACGTATCAGTACAGTTTCGACCAAATCATCCCACTCCTGGATAACAAGGAGTTTGCTCTAGGGTAGGAAACCGACTTAGCCACCAACAACTTAAGGTCCTAGTGCAAAAATCAGTTTACTCCAACTTCTCCGCTTAGAAGGTCAACAGGTTGTCCCAAGAGAGGTTGTCAGGCAGTTCTGTCATACAAAATGCTGCTTTTTTTCCAGCATACAAATTTTTAAGACTGGTAAGTACTTCTGTATTTTTAGTTTTCTGATGCTGATTTTTGAGAGTGTAAGCACTCAAGGAGTTTATTCTTAGCTTTGTCTGAGCTCAGTCTTGACACACACAAGTTCCCAGCATCCAGATGTGAGTTGTTGGACTGAAATCCCTGAAGAAAACACTGTGACTTGCATACTCCTGTTGACCACCACTGCTCTGATGTTTATATATTTATATACAAAAACAATATACATGGACTATTCATCTTAGACTTGTGCAGTGAGAAAACGCCTCCCCCAGCCACCCAAATGCTATAACTTGGCAGAGGGACAGTTGTAACTGAGACGAGCATAGAGCTGAGAAGTTTTTCCAAATGTACTGGCTGTCCTGCCCTACTACCAATTGTGCATTTCTCCCTTTTAATTGTCATCTGATGAAGACTAGCACGAATTAGCTCATCCATCGAACTCAAACCACACAGAAATGCATTTAGGCAGGCGCCATGGAGGCATTTACATAATTACCTAATGTGCAAGGTCACAACGTGCTGTACTCAATCTTTCACGTATTGTAAACAGCCAATTTCTGCAGGACAAAAGCATGGACAACATTGTTTTGTTCATCTATTATAGCGGCCTCGTCAAGAGCATCATCACAAGAACACAGCATGTGTTTAAGAGAGGGGGAAAAAAAGAAAAAAAGAAGAATGAACAAATCAATTCTCCTCTGCCATAACTGGAGGCACATTAGTCGTCCTGTTCTTGATTAAATTTGACAGATCTGTGGCAGCTTTGGTCAAAGTTTCTGCCATAACTGCCCGTTTGCAGAAAATTTTGGAAAATATGGAGCTCTCCTTTCCGGCAGGATTCAGGACGCCCTGCTGTCTCTGCCCTCGTACAGGCCACCAGCTCTCCATCCCTCATCCCCTCTCCCTGTGAGCACCGTGGTTTCTTTTACATCGCGCTTGTGTTTCGCCCATCTGCCCACCATATTGATGGTAAAGTCTGAACGAGCCCCGAACAAAGCAGAGCCTGTCTCTCTCCGGCAGCCAACGCRAAGCCCGTATTGGCACCCAGCAGGCAGCCTCTACATCAACAACCAGCCAGCAGCCTGTGGAGGCTTAAAAACAGCAAAAGATCTTCTGAGGTAAGAATTTAAACACTGAGTTG
>NW_028187088.1:2396859-2411578 GCF_003343005.1 Rhea americana
CAAGACGATGTCTAGCAACCAAAGATCTATTCACCCCACTTCTGTGAAGCTCCCTGGCTTGCAGCTACTCTAGAAGCCTAACTCCAGGTACGGGCTGGATATCTGTGCTAATCATGGTGCTGGCACCACCCCACAAAGTAGGCCAAATATTTACTGATGCCCATCCAYGGGGGTTTGTTGCTGCACGTATGTCTGAATCTGCTACAGCCGATTTGAGGCAGCAACCCCCGGTTCAGAGCATAGCAGCCTGCCCTGGGAAAGCGTGAGTGCCCCYGTCACGCAGTCAGGGGCTGCAGCCTTGTCGCCTTCTGGTAAATGCGCCGTCTGATGGACTGCTGCTTCCTGGGTGCACATCTGCATCATGAAAACGCTAATGGCATCACAGTGGAAGTTTTGTCACACTCATACTTTCCTGTTACATAAGGCAGGAAGAAAAGGCAGCTACCAGGAGGAAACCGTAATTAAAAAAAAAAAAAAAAACGCGCATACAAACACACACACACACAAATGCATTTATGTGCAGTGAGTTAACTCAGACAGAAAACTACGTAAGAGGAGGACACTGAACTTGAACATGTTTGAAAGCTTTCCCAGAACAGAAATTATTTGCTGGGGGTTTATGGGAGGGAAAGTCACACAGGCAACCTAGTATCTCCAGTTCAGTTTTAGACTGTGCAGGCAATTAGGACTGAAGATACCAGTTTCAGTCAGTCAAGTCAGTTTTTTCACACTACAAGCAGATACTGCAGTAACAATAGTTGAAGTCTGTGGTATTAGTATAAAATAAGAATCTTTGAACAGACGAGGAAATTTCCAAAACTAGACCTCATGTCAAAGAAAAACAAAAACACCACAGAGTGCTCAGTCACTCCCTCAGCTTGGAGTCTACCTTCTTCTTCCAATGAGGAGGGCCATAAAGCAATRTATGTATATATAAAAAAACAAAAAAATCTGATCCCACACTGAACTGAGCATTTCTGGGTAAGTGCTAAAAATCTGGAGATGAGCCCCAGTCAGATGTTTAGTAAACAGCTGCTGGAATAAAAATCATATGCGACACTAACCAACCAGAATAACCACTTTGATCTTTGCATCTGAAGGGTATTCTCTGACTACTGCATCGCACACCTCCTTTATCAATTATCACGGAGAGCAAAAGGAACGCTGAAGGGAGACTGGAAAGAGTTAACAGCTACAAATAAGCAAATACGAAATATTAAGAGAAGCAATGAATTGGAGAACTGAAACAAATCTTGTAATTTTCAGATTAAAACAAATTAGCAGGGTCTGAAAATTAAAAACATCCCCGATTAAAAACTCAAGTCAGCCACACCATTAGTACATTCCTCCCAGACCAAGTGGTCTGAGGAATTTATACATTTGGCATCGTATAAAATGTGCTATTCCTGGCAGGACTTCGAAACAGGGGAAGTGAAAGGGCCAGCAGGACAYGCAGAGCAACAGGGCCTGCCTCAGAGGAGGTGGGGGAAGGAGCCCTCGGGCTGCCGCGCCAGATTTTAATCACAGGCCAGCCGTTGTCTTGCACCACTAAGACCAAGTTAAAAGCATGTTACGCTTAAACGCAGCATTCACTTCTCCAAGCCTTAGCCCCCTTGCTGCTCACCAGCTCCTCTGCCCTGCGAAAACCAGCCACTAAGCTCTCAGTTATTTTTAACGTGTTCATTAAGGACCCCRTGACATGATGCTCAGGAGCACAGGTGCTAATAAGCTACCTGCACCGCGCAGCCCTCCGCGACACGTGCTGGCTGCAACCTCCCCTTCGGCCATCTGCTCTTGGGCAAGCCGGGCCGACAGCTGSCTGAGAGCGCGGAGCACAGCTACGGGCTCTCTGCCGGCGTCACAGTTTTATTTCCCAAACCCAGGGCATCAAAGAAGGTTAACAAGATGTGCTAATCAGCCTGCCCTTTGATTAACCTACAACACGGATACGTGTTGCAATTCGTAAGAAATCCACCGCAAGTTTGATCACGTAATGTTTCCTGGTGCCTTCATAACGACTTTTCTTGTGTGTTTCATTAAAAAGTACAAAAGCCGTGAATAGGTAGAGATATTCCTAACTGGTATGGGACAAGTCATTTCCTTTTATGATACTCGATGCGGAGCTATTCTGAATTACAGAATACTAATCTTTTCCTTTTTCCATGTTAAGGCAACACTTCTGAAAAATAAAAACATTTAAAAAATTCTTTTCCCACAAGGAAAAGAAGTCTTATGTATGAGATTATCTCCCGTAGAATAAATTGTTGGTCCTCTCAGAGGGGTGGAAAGACTTGGGAGGTGCCGGTCACACAAGCTGGCAAAAAGGTAGAGGGCAAAGAGAAACTGAAAGAAATCAGAAGTAAAAGAAATCTCAGAAGGATGATGACAGACTGACAGAAGGACCCTTGCAAAGGACGGTTTCCTCCCAGACCTTCAGGATCGATATAGGCAATGCAAAGCATTTCTTGATACAACTTGACTTTTTTGATGTCCTGAGCGTTCATTGCAAGCACACTGTTCTGCCCAGTTTTTAGGCAGAACTAAGTGAAGTCCCATAGCTTACAAAGCTAGGCAACTCACGCCCAGTGTACAAAACAGGCCCTTTATTGAATTCCCAGGTAAAAGTTAAAGACAGACTATGAAATTACTGGCATTTGTTCAAACAAGCTTCACAATAGGGGGATATTAAACGGTGCAACTGTATCATGCAACTCCAGTAATTCAATTTATTGTCAAAGATCAATCCCTCACCAACCCAGGCGCTTAAGCCAGCTTGCATAAATTACAGCTAGGTGTCGATCTGTACCTCTGTGACAGAAAGTCATTAGATCTGTCCTCACCAAAAACCGAACAACTAAGTTTGACTCCATTTGCAATCATTCACACCAGCAAAAAAGGGAGAAGTGATCTACTGTGTTTGAACACAAATCATAAGATCAAGCTTGATTTGCAGATGACCTCATCTTTACAGAGAAAAGATCCTGTAGGTTTAGAGGCTAGGGGATTTTAGCAACAATCTTCTGTTTCCAAAAATAATGCAAGGGAAATGCAACTTTTTGAATCGGAGGTGCAATATTGCAGTAAAAGCAAAGATGCTAATGACAAGAAACAGAATGATATCAGCCAGAGGAAGAATTTCTCCATACTCCACATATCTTAATACTAACTTGATACTTAGTGCTTAATATTAAACACTATGTACTCCACACAGCTTAATATTGCCCATTTCCTGTACTCCCTTAATTGATTTTTTGTCTATCTGTGAATAAACATGTGCAATGAGAACACGATCTTGCATTTCCATGAGATTACACGTTTCAGTACAAGCTTCGTGTTTTGCTTAAAGCTCCAGCTGCTGGAATTATAAGACTCCATGAGAATCCAAGGGTCTCAGTTGCTGGATTTGAGGTTTGTTTGTCTGTTTGTTTTAAAGATATTTCAAGCTCTCATTGTTGGGGGTGGAGGAAAAGCTTAAAAACATGACTTGCAGGTTCCTTAAAGACTCAGAAACGGTATAGGGGRAAAAAAAACTTTCAATTTTTTAAAAGCCTCATGATTCTTTACGCTAGTTTCCATGGGTTAATTTAGACCATAGTGATGAKGAGGAGAGACAGATGGATCTGCTATCACAAGATGTTTTAGAGAAAAGAGAAGAAGGTACCCAAATGTTTGCATCACCTCAGAACACAAGGGACCAGGCCAAATTCCATCTTCAGATTGTGTGTCTAATGCCTAATCAATGTTAATGACAAATAAACACCTGAGCAGGCACAGAATTAAGCTACTTCACTCTTCATGGGTATCTCTGTGAAAATTCACTAAAATGCCTTACCCACAATACCAACACCATTAATTTCAATTAAAAAAATGCCTTAGAAGCTGCTTTTTTGTTACTTTTTAACAGAGATTTTACATTCTTTCCCGACCATGCTTTACATGTTATCACCTGGCTTTATTTGGCATGGAAATGCACTTTAGAATTACAGTAGCAGCTTAAAGACGTATGTTAATGGGTAGCACTACATAGAGGCATTGCAACGATCCAGCAGCATGCCAGCAAGGGAGCCAGTTGGATCCCCTCCACCAGAACAGTGACATTTGTTGTCAGAACTCATTTTCTCCTAGGCTGTTATGAAAGAAATTGCCATATACTTTGTCCAGCTCTAACATGTTTATGTTTTCATTGAGAAAAAATAAAATTTTTTAACAGTTTCCAGCTTCAGGAGTCTCCAGTTACAGAATTTAAGCCAATAAGCAACCCARGATGATCAGCAAACAGAGAGAGAGAAAGAGAAAGAGAGAGTTAGTTATTATATTATGCTACGCATAAGAACAGCTTGGCCAAATTAAATTTTCAGTTACACTCCCACTACTGCAACACAGATTACATGCAGTTAATTAAAAAAGTACCTTTTAATGAAGCTTGCTGAGTAAAGTACACTACATCTATAGAAYAGTAACAGAAACATTCACCAAACTTGCATAGACCACTGTGCTAGCTAAATAGGTTAAATATTAGAAAAGGGAGTGGACTGGTGGACTGCCATCTCACAAGTATGCTGTGATCCCAGAAAGCCTAATTGGTTAAAGCAGATCTACCCAGTTCACAGAGCTACTTCAGAAAAAGATCTCACCTTTTTCAAACGTGCTAATGGGTATACTGTCCTCCCTCCAGTCTTTTTCCATAGATTGCAATATCACAGCATAATGCAAGAATCAATCTCCCTCTACATAAATATTTTTTAAAAAGTACATACACACTGTTGAAGCATCCTAATTTTTTTGTATGTGTCTAAGGAGTTAATAAGCAATTGCTTTCATCTTCAGGGCAGTGACTTCTTGGACCAACACAGGAAKGAAAGGAAGAACTGTTTCATTTGGCATTCTCTGGTATCAGAATATTTACCAAATGGCTTTTACGTAGAGCTTGTCATGGTGATTCATTTTATTGCATCCAAGCCCCTCACACTGCCCCAGTAGGTATTCCAGCTACAGATGAGTCATGAAGCCCCTGAACGTGGTGTTGCTTAGGGAAAAATGAATTATCCGCTGAAGAACTTTTATAGGAAAAAGAGGGGGGGAATTATATGCCACCATTATTGGGGGGGAGGGGAAACCAATCAGTTCAAGAATGAATAATGTGGAAGTAAATAAAGTCTTTGCCATGTTAAGCACAGCTGTTCTGAAACATTCATGAAATCTCTAGTTACATAGTTAGGGCCATTTCTCCAAGGAAAGAAATGCAGAGTATCGCACAAGAATATGCATCAACTTATTAGTTCCCCCTCAGAAAAAAAAAAAAAAAGAAAAAAAGAAAAAAGAAAGAAAGAAAGAAAGTAAGAAAAGAAAAAGCAACAATCTACCACAATCCTAACAACCAACCTGATGCTGCTGCGGGGTTTGCACCGAGATGATCGCACCAGAGTCAGGATTCTCACAACGCCCACGCTCACCTTACCATGTCGGACACCTGCCYGTGCACAACGATTTTTACCTCTCTGAAGCGGTTATGTGGATTAGAGAACAAACTATCACAGCCTGCAGATAGTGAGTAAATCGTTGCCTTTGCTCAATTCTAAAATAGAGAACAAGCTGTTCTGCTTTGCTCTGGACTTCTCATCCATTTGCAGTATGTACATTGACTTCACATATGTGCAATCTGTTGACCTATTCATTCCTGAACAGAGATACRAAGACAAAAAGTTAAACAACAGTTGCACTAGCATTAAAAGATGCTCGACAAAGCAAATATGTAGGAAAGGCATGAGGTGCAGCATACAGATGGAACGAAGCCATAACATGGCCATAGGGTTGTTCAGTTTAAACTACAGTAAGTCACGGAGCATAATTTTCCATTGAACTCAGTACAACCCATATGCAGTGCAGCCTTCTCTTTTCTCAGGGCAGCAAGAAACAACCAAAATAGCAGCAAACTAGGCGGGAAGTCATCTTTCCTGGCAAGCATGAAGAGATTTTAGCATCCATTTTCTACCTTCGAAAACGGGCATACGCTCACACACAGCTAAAGACAAAATCTTGTAATACCCGATTACCTCCCCTTGATGCCCTCCCCGGCTTGATGCCATGCAGTACAGAGCTAGTTCAAATCCCTGAAACAACAAAGCTAGACTTGTGAGACATGGCTTGTCTGCTCAGCCAGAGAGAAGTCACATTGCTTCCAGCACAGAAACCAGTGTAGGTAGTTGTTTATAGTGTTTATACAGTACTAAAGAAGTGTGTGTGTATTTTTTTTTATATATCTATCTATATCTATATACACACATATATACATACATATGTATACACACATGCATTTTATATATATTTAATTTATAATATATATCATACATAACAATATAAATATATATATGTATAATAAATATACACACACAATTGCGCACACACACACCCCCCAAGACATGGGTAGCTCTTACTACTGTGTTTGGTTCCTTCAGATTTATTCACGTGAATCATCCTGTCTGTTGCAAGATCAGGTTTTCTGCTTAAAATTCACAGCTGATCAAGGAGTGACAATTTTATTTTTAAAGTGAGAAATCCATCCTTTCCTATTCAAGAAAGCAAACTATTTGTCAGAGCAATCTCCTGGTGGTGAGAAACAGCTGATTGGGTTTTTACTCCACCCAATTCAAAGGTCAGAGAGTACTTTTCCATCCCACATTACTCCATCCCACATGGACCAGGAAGCTGAACCAAGTCTTCCAAATCTCAAGTCAGCCCCCTCACTGCCTACCACGCTTTGCACATCTGCCTGCTCATGTGCACATACAGTCTATGTTTCTTCAGAATGCTCTCTTCCAAACATATTCCCCCCACAAAAAACATTATCAAAATTGATGAATCTTGCAAAACACTTTGGCTCCAAAAGAGAAAAGCATTTCAGCAAAATTTCAAATCCAAGTTTCTGAGTAACACTAGCATCATCGATAATTGCCAAGATAATATCGAAGTGCACTGGCAGAGTAATACTAGTAACRCAAGTTCACGAGTTAATTAGGACAGAAAATAAAATTCTGTAGTTACCATATGAATTAAAAACAAACAGACAGACAAAGAAGAAAAACAAAGCTTCCTGGCTGGTTCAGTTAAGCAGAAATCTAATAAAGTATGGTATTAAGTTCATACTATTCAGTGCTTGTGAGGTTTCAGATGGCGTTGAATAGACTGTTACAGTAGCATGCATCTTGGGTCAATGCTTTGGATCAATAACGTTACTCTAATATTTGCAGGAGGGCAATCAGAAGTAAATTAGCATGAGACAAAATACATTTTAATATAGTATTTTTTTTAATTGTTGAAAGAAAATCACTTCAAAAAGCATTCTGTTCAGAGGGCAAYTCTACTCCCATTGACAAGGAGAGGGAGAAAGGAAAAAACAATCAGAAGCCACATTCCTACTCCTTTGCTTTCTTGAATGAATCCATTATGAGGCTGCAAAAAGAGATTTAATTAAATCAGTTCCACTTACCAACCAAACCCTACCTGTTTCTTTGCCAGAGACACCATTCCTCCTTCTTGTACCCAAATGGGTGTTGAAAGAGGGAGAGAAGAGGAGCAAAATTGGAGTTTAAAAGCAGGAAAGCAGAGGGTGCTTTTGCTCTCTGCTACCCAACGAAAAAAACAGTAAAAAAAAAAAAAAAACACAGTGATACAAAGCATTCATTAGTGCCAAGGCACCACTGCTAAGACTCTTCTCGTGAGGATGCAGGATACCACATGCAGAACTCTTGGATACTAAAAATAAATAAATATTCCAAAAGGGCTTCTGCTGAATTGTACTTTCACAGCAAAGCTGGACAGGTTCCAAGGAGAATCATGAAACTGAGGCTTTCTGTATATTGCAGCCACTAAAATATGCAGTGTGTTAAACAACTGCAAGGAAATCCAGTGCTGTGGTAGCCCCTGCTAAACCTCATAACCATCTCTTTCTCCTCAACTGCTGTGTGAGGGGATAAAAATTATTACCCATTGAAAATTCAGAATCATCTTCTCTAAACAGATGAGTCTGCAGTTGTAAACTTGAGCAAAGCTAACTCTCTCCAAGCTACTGACATCAGCACACGCGTAGAGAGACCACCTAGGAATTACTGCAGTAAATTACCGTAYTTCAAATGGGGAACAGAGCAGAAAGACCTCGGTGATGGTCGGTGTTGTTTTACCATCCAAGTAAATGRGCGGGCACCTCAACCCCCTCAATTTATCCCGTCCTCAATTTGGACCTCTGCAGAGGACTACAACGGCGCTCGAGCCGATCGATAGAACGAGTGGGAAGAAAACAAACCCGCAGGAGCAACGCTCTCAACATCCTCGCCGCAGACGCCCYGTTACAGAGCAGACGGCCGCACCGTTTCCCCACGTCGCCGAAGGTAAAAAATACCGTTGTCAAAAGAACCGGAGATAAAGCACCTGGGGCGCAAACCAAGGTTAACTGCATGGTTAATGACACGTGCCGTGCCGTTAAACCAATTCAGACCTAAAAGTGTCTTCTTAGGCCAAGCCATCCACGGTCAGTTTAGGTGTTTGACTTGCTAATAACAGACTGTGCGTTTTGCAGTCTACCTAGGGGTCTATATGGATAGTATCTCGCTACGGCAATGCCTATAGCTTTAACAAGTTCCTTGGAGAGCAAAAGCTTAGTACCACCTTACAGACATAGAAAACAATGTTTATAATATGGCCAATAATACAGATAAACTCATAAAAGATGTCAACAAACTGTCTTGCTTTTTCTTCTATTTCTCTAAATAAAGAAGAGAAAAAGTAGATGAAGGCGCTGCTCACTATCTGCTTGTATATTAAGACTTGTAGATTAAGGTGATGCTGACAAATGAGCAGTCAATTTGCCAAAAATTCAAAGAATTAACTTTGTAAAAGGAAACAGAGGTCCTAAACGTATTACAGCTTGTCTCTGAGTTTATAACGCAGAGCACTATATGTTTAACCCTGAAAATCAGAAAAGCAATCTAACCTGAAAACAGATCAACCTAGACTTTATGGCAGATGATAAAAGGAGAAAGTTTTTTATATATATGTACATATGCACACATATATACAAAATATATATAAAATATATAAAAATATATATGTACACACACACACATATCTATATTATAGTGTGTGTGTGTCCATGCATGTATGTATTTAAGTATGTTGTAATGGTCAAGTGGGGTTTTCCTACCTGACAAACCGACTCTATGCCTTTTGATATTTATGGCTTTTATGGCAAATTTAATCACTTTCATGATGAGCATTCAGTGCCTCCCGAGTAATTTTGTAGCCAGTTTACATTTGCAGTGYCTGGGCAACACACACATTAACTGCCTGACATAAAAGCTCATCTCTGTAGTCAAATAGATCACAAATTAGAGCATGACTATTTAACTATATAAGCAAAAGGAATCATCAGAAGATTCAGCCTATATGCTCATATTTCCTTAACAAACATCCTTTAAAACAACTTCAAGCTCTTTGGTATTTTAGGTTAGGCCAGCCATATGGGAATCTGCAAATGGAATAAAAAATGAGTATTAAGGCAGGACTTGGCTGCACTGGCAGAGCTATGTAGACAGACTTACACTGCATTTACTTGCAGGTCACATTAACAAATGCAGTTAATCCTTTTAACTTTTCAGAAAATAAGTATGTATTAGCTTCCTCAAAATCACAGTAAACTGATAAAGTCAAATTTAAGAATATTAGCTTCAATTTTTACTAGTATGTAAAAMCCTAGTCCAGTTTTTCTCGAGGTATTTTTACATACTGTCCTCCCAGGGGATTAAAAAGGGTAGTAAAACACAAAATTACCTAACCTGACTTAAAATAGAGAACCTCTGTTAGGATTTAAAAGCTAGGGAGTGTTTTTAAAATGTTGCAGGCCACCACGATAGCTAATCAGAGGAGCGAGGAGATCCACACTGAGTATCGGTGTCGCTTCGCGGCTGTCACACCGCATACCGCAGAGATAAACACTGCAAAATAATTGTCAGTTACTTGAGGCTGTCAAACATTTCACTGGAACATTGTCATCTTCGCGGCAGACAGGCAAAATAACTGTCTTTATTCACGTCCACGCTCATCCGAAAGGCACCTCGTGAAATCCCAGGCTCTCAGGATGGAAAGCACCCTCCGCATGTCCTTACCGCACGCTGAAGGTTCACGACAAAGCCCTTAACGCTGCCTTTTAGACTCACCTCCCTAACACCTGCCTAACGCTGCTAAATTAATACAAATCCCTAAGACACCGTAATGTAACGCGGCCGTGYCTTAAAAGCCTTGCTATTTCTGCTGGCAAAGACGAACCGAAACACAGAAAAATAGTGGTGTGTGCAGGGCCTCACCACCATGAGCGGCCCAGGCTGGTTTCACCTTATGGGAAGGAAACTGCTCAAAGCCTACCACAAAATGGAGCTGGTGTCAGCACAGCAGTGCTTTGCAGCTAGGACAGATGACAGCTTGGACACCCGAATGGGCTTCTAGCACTCTGGGGATGTCAGCTGATGGCATCCCCAAGAGCAACCGTGCGGATGCACCTGCGTGTTTGGTGCTAGTTCGAGGAGCTGTTCTCGCTGCTGAGGAACACGAGCTGTCCCTTCTTGATACCCCCCTTGCCACCTCACCGAACAGAGGAGCGTGGGCTAGAGGACACCCTTACCTTTCTACCCAGGGCTGCAGGRAACTTAGCTCTGGGGCTCCATCAGGCTCAGCAGGAGCTGGCAAATGCATGACGCTGCCACAGAAAGATCAGACTTGTGAGCTCTTTCCCTGATACGCAGAGAAAGCAAGGACTCAAATTTCACCTTGCCACAACCAGCCATGGCAGCCCAGCCTCCCCCAACACCCACTTTGGTGGTAGCTTTGGCTGTAGCTTGGAGACTGTGTATCCTTAGAGAGAAAAAGGCATGTGGGCCTTAAATATTTCCCATAGAGGTAAAATTTCCCTCTTGAAAGAGTTAAATCATGACAAACACATACAGATGCATTCCCCTGGTATGAAAAGATGCTTACCACAAATACACTTCAGTCATTTTGCACAAGMAAAACAGCTTTGCTAGCACTGATATGACTGTACTCACRGTGTGTAAAGATGTTTGTAAGAGGGAAGGTGTCATTTTTTATCTATACAGGGAGAACTAAAGTGAAACAACATGTATGCATGGTCTTTATCTAAGCCCCTTCTCTWTCTCCTTGCATYCTCTACGTTCTTTGTTTTCTTTCCTCCTTTTTTCATTTGCCTCTGCCTCACCCAAGGAAAAWACTTTTATTTAAAAAGTTTTAGAAAAAAGACAGAAATATCTTCCCTTCCTGCTTTACACAACATGCCCAGGCCTGGTCATCGTACCGCTTCCGTGCACGTGCAGTGTCCAATACAAAATGTCGAGGCAGGGAAACCATGAAACCARGAGATGCATTTTCCCAGAGGACAGATGCCCAGGTAAGCAGCACCTACCCAGACCGTGCAACACACGGGATGTAAGTATTGGCCCTTCTTGCATGGGCCTTGAATTGCCAAAATAAAGTTATCTAATTTTAGCTAGATACTCTCCCGTGAAAAATTGTAACTTAATAAAAAACTAATTTTGTTTGAGCAGCAATGGTAGAACTGTGGGGCCAATAAACTCTGACTTGAATATTCTYGCAGTCATTTCAGTTCCTTCTATCTAAGTCAAACCCTTCAGGCCTTTTATGAGGATCTAACTTTGAATTTGATCTCTATCAAAATTGGTCTTCCCTACACCAAAAGTACAATACAAAATAGCACATGCTATCCACAGAACTGCAGCACATAAACCCTTCCTGCTTATCATCTTTTGCTGCTGCACCACATAGTCAAGGACAAACCACCATCTCATGCGGTGCCAAAAAGCAGTGAAACAACCTACACTTAAATAGCACTATCCTTGCAAGCAACTTTCTCAAGGCTTTGCAGACTCAACGAGCTGACTCAAAGAGCCCAGAAAACTCTGCAAACGCTAGAGCAACACGTTAGGGAAGACAGGGCCCAAGGAGCGACATGGCAACAAACTTCCTACAGGTTAGAAGGGGGGAATAAACAACTCTGCCTGTCCACTGGAAATTTTCAAGTAGGGAGATTTTAGTCRAACATGAGGAACACCTTTGTATAGGGAGCACCCTGCCACCTTGGAGCAGACTCCACAGCTTCCCCTGGCACTATCCATTGCTGGAGCTTCCCAAATGTTACTTAGACAACCATTGCTTAGGGACATTTCAGATACAGTCGATCCTATTGCAGGAAAGATGATAAACAAAGCAAAATTTTAGAAGTACCTTCCAGAACTATTTTCTATGTTGAGGAAAATACTGTATTTTACTAAAAACTGCAAGGTAAAGCTTTATATTGAGAAGAATCACTCCATCAGGTACTACAGCACAACATGGTAAAGCACAGCAAGCACAAATTAAAAATTCATAACCACTATCTAAGACCCMAAATAACAAGAAGATCCTACTCAATCCTGGTTACAGACTTTGAACACTGCTTAGAGTGGCAGATTTTGCTAAAGACTTCCAAAATTAGGGATTCAAAAACCTTCAAATCTGACCTGGGATGGGGGAAAAGGGCAGGCTGCAGAGCTGGAAGTCTGTTACATGACACAGAAGCACTAATTCATGCTAACACAGGAAGCAAAATGCACTGCACCTCCTTCAGTAAATCAATGCCTGAATTTCCTCTGATTTAAGTATCAGCAAGTCATCTGTTCGCACTATACCAGAATACATCCGTCTCTAAGAGGACATTATTTCTTCTTTCCCACCACCAGCTTATACGAACCTGGAACAGTCCTCAAAGCAGGGAGTACCTATCAGTACAGGTCGAGCAAATCCCAACAGATTTGCCCCAACAGATCAGGTCCCACCAGATATGACCTGAGCTGGTACCTCCAGATACTGTCTTTGTGATTGTATCAGTATCTTGTCATCTGACAAAGCGCAGCAGTACAAATAGGTTAGGAAAGATTTGATAAACACTCTACGCCACAGAAACCGAGAAGGAAATCTGAGGTTGACAGCAATGAGATCAGTCAAATGAAGGCTTTTGGAAGGGCTCACTTGTTCCAGAAAAGCTAGATTTGCAACATGACCGCAAATGGCCGAGAAATGCCTCCTCCCGATACTTGACATCTAAACCACTTGCTCTATTTAAAAAGAAATATTTTTGTGAACTAGAACACGGAAAACAAAATTATTTATGTAAAAAAAAAAGTTAATCTCTGTATGTCTGCAGGCCTGATATTCATTAATGTAATATTTCTGTTAACAGCCTTGTCTACGTAAGGCATCTGTAGAAAGTTTCTATTGTTAACTTAATAGTGAAAATCTAATACAGATTCTATTTGAATTTTCCTATTAAACTGACGTCAATGACAGTCCGAGAATCAGATTGTTACAACCCAGACTAAGAAACAAACATTCAAGTCAGATGCTATAAATGCAGCTATTGCACACTGCTAAGTGTGTTTTAACATTTTTAATCAGGTCTCTGGGTAAAGCCAAGATACCCTTGGCATAGAAAAGAGAGGAAAATTTTWAAAATGTACATATTTTTACTTGGAAAGTTAATTATAATTGATTTCCAGGAAGACTGAAAAATTTTGGAACCCATACACAGAGCTGCACTTGTGCAAGCACATACACAAATACTGGAACACGGCCAGATCACCATGGTTTGATGTTTTAATCTGCATTTGTCACATAACAGTCAGAAGATGACATGTCATCTCCCCTGTAAGATTATCCCTCAGGAAAGWATGTGTGCAGCAGGGAACCTAAAAAGGAAGAAGGAAAGAGGAGATCCCACTGCAATCTTAAGAGTAGCTCAAAGGACAACATGCTGGTAAGGTACAGAAATAAGGAAAGGAAGGAGAATGTGTAGCAAGTGGAGATTTTCACTGAAGATCTAAAAAGCTGCCTGAGAACAAGATTACAAGAATCTGAAAATTCCACATGGGATTTCCATCAAAAGGAATTGGGGCTTTACACCCAATCAACCCCCCTCATTCTCTCTGGAAAAAAATCACCCTGCCCAACACTTCAGATTTTTATAAGGAGAYTGGAAGAAATGCAGATAAAATAAATGAACTATGAAATCATAAAGAAGAGAAATGGGCAGGACAGCCTGCTCAGCTGCTGCCATTTCAGGTCTCCACATTTCTGAAGGAAATGCAATTCCTTGCACCAGAGCAACAAGTGCATTGCAAATTTTCCCACCAAAGCAGGCATGGAGTGGGTCATCAAAAATTGCAGCATTCTAGTACGTGCTGATTGCTTTTTTTGCCAGAAGCCACGATACAATCAAAGAGAGATTGGAAGAGTAAACAAAAAGTCACCACACACGTACACACAGCYGTAGTCTTTGCAACTGTTTATTGCTACCAAACAGCGCCTCAACCCTTATCAGATTTCAAAACCTTTTAGATATGTGTGAAAGAAGGATGAATCAAACTAGAAAACCTCAGTTTTATGTTATTTTTCCTGTAACTGGGTATTATCCAGTTGCATTTTCAACTAAAACAAATGAAAAGAAACATTGGAGTTTTATGAAATTATGAAATTACTTYGAATAGGACCTAAATCAATGATTCTTCTATTCACTAGAAAATCACTTGGGCAAAGTCTTCTCCTTTTCCAAGCAACAATGTACCTGCAGGGCCTGCAGTAAAGATGTTTCAAACTGAGGAAGTTT
>NW_028187088.1:2411633-2414495 GCF_003343005.1 Rhea americana
AAAGAAAGATAAATTTCAGTTCACAGCACTTCAGGCTATTTCTTATCTGATGCTAAAGAAACAGCATGTTACACATGGTCATTGGCAAGTTCAGTTCTGTTCTCATAAATATTTTCAAATCTCTTATCAATTCTAGATAGCTTGGGCTTTGATTTAAGACTGGGGAGAGGTGTCACACTGAAAGTGAAGGATGAAGGTGCTGAAGTCCCCTTCACTCCTCTCTCCTACAAATCCACATCTGTAAAATGCAAAGTTCCCACATTCAAAGAAAAATTAGTTTATTGATGCAAAAACATAAATATCCAACCTCCTTCCAAGCAATGACAAGCTGAGATGCTTCAGGCACTGAACACATTACCTGTCACAGCACACCAAATTGCAGTCTTGTTCTGACTATGCCTATAGACATTTGCTTGGTGCAGAGCACCAGGGACAGGTTTCCTGTGCAAGGCTGSAATGATCCCAAGCATGATTTATGGTATATTGTTACACCATGGTCTAGACATGACTAGCTAGCTCAGGAACCAATAACAGCAAATCCATGACAATACAAGCTCAACAYAGGCTAAAATAGCCTGCCAATGCTGCAGAGTAAGCATATCTCTCTGGAACAAAACTGCTCTTACATTTAGGTACCTCAGCAAAGTAGTCTCCTAYTTCTGACCCACTCTGGGCAATGGATATGCGAAATGGAGTTTGGAAGTTGTGACAGCTTCCACAAGCTTTGCTAGAGCAAGGATGGGGATTCTGAAGCTCCTTTATGACTTTCTTTTGTCAAGTGCTGTAAAGAAAGGTAGGTTAAGTTATGGCTCCAGCTAACAAATTATTAACAAAATAGTCCAGACTAGCGCTTGTTCTGGTACCATGTCACCGCGCACTGGGGAAGCGCTTGGTGTCTGCTTCAGGGTGTTGGAAAGGATTTGATGGTATACTCTCGCCATACTGGTAAACACCATTTCCTAGCCAAGACATAGCTTGCATTGGCAAAAGAGCCTACAGAAGGACTAGCTACAGCATCAAAAGGACTTCCATGCTTGGAGTAACTGCTGCTACACCTGGGCTTCTGCTGGCAGAAGCACACTGGTAGTAGCAGAGAGGGGGGAAATTACTTACTGAACAACTTAAGCATGCCAACAAAATTGGTAAGCAAAGGGTCAGGCTTTAGAAGAAAGCACACCACATTTGCTGGCACTGGTTGTTATAGTGGAAATTTCAATCACAATAACCTGCAGTAATTAAATGGACCACGGAAGGACTTCTGCCCTCAGGGAAGGGATAAAAAGAATAATATTTCCTTCAACAAGCTGGAGTACATCCAGCTCTAGCACAACTGTGTAGCACTGGGCGTAGTGGTATCAACATCTCACGCGACAGCCACTGGCAAGGAAACCAGATACTGAAGTGTGGGAAATCTGAGCACTTTTTATTTTCATTTCAGTCACGTAGCTTTTCCTCGATGTCTGGAGCTCCTAATGCAAAATAAAGAAAACAAAAAAGTGCAGTTTAATTGGAAGGCAGCCTGTGTGCGCTGCTGCATGTAGAGCTAGGTGTGAAGTCAGACTACGAATTTGGAGTGCTCCTGGAGGAGCACTTTTCGATCCTTCCTTCCTCAAACTCACTTAAAACTTCACTTCTTCAACAGCAGGTCCTGGAACAAATCTGCTTAGTGAGGATGGTTCTCAGGAGGAAATGAAGGAGGAAAATGTAAGGCCTGAATAAAGAGGACAAGCTAAGTCTCCAGAAGATTCCCATCAACTTTTGCAGTCCATAGGACATGCAGCAAGCATACAACATTGTAAAAGAAGATCTTCCAGGCTTTAAGATACTAATGACCAAAGCTGCCTTCTCTGTCATTGTTTCTTCACTTTGCAGGCAGCAAGGCTGCTAGCAGCCAGATCTCCAGTGCATCCCAAAGATGCGGGGAAGCGAACGGAGCACCCTGGACGTGCAACCTCCACAGCCTGGCTGAGTGCGCGAACAGCTGGCGCACGGCACCCCCAAGCCACAGCCAGGACTCTGGCTCAGCATCAAGACGTGCATTAAGAGGGAGACAGGAACGAGATGCGTTAAATCTCATACGCTCACCTTCTACATATGGACAGATTCACCTCAGGAACACTGCACAGCCATCTAAAGCTCTGTATTTTAAATCAGTCTTTATTTTGGGCAAATGAAAATGGCTTCATCATTCAGCCTTGCACAACATCCAATTTTCAACCTGACCCACTTATTCAACATGCAGGCTCCTAAGGCTGACAAGATGCATTGTTTTTCTGTTCTATGATTACACAGACTCTTATTGAAACTGTGTATCTAAAGTCATACTGACTAATTCTCCTTATGATATTATCCACCATATTATCTGTCATTCACTTGCAGTCTCATTTAAAGATGTGATTTTGCATTTCATTTTCTGCTTTCTTTTTGACGTAGTAAATCTTCTCCAAATCAAATGTTAGCCACTATATATCGTCTAAAACTTAATGCTTAGTAACATCCAGTATTATAAACTCCATGGTATTCCTGTAAGTCAATTTGTCTAAATTCCTGCCTGTTAAATGTTATAAAACTCTTTCCTTTGATCAGTTGGTACTAATGTTACTATGGCTAATTTTGTGGCTCTACTCATGTATTTAGGAGGTCTACTTCATTTGTAGCCATGGTTTTTAAGTAGTTTAAAATTTAACAGAAATAAAACTGCCACACACATTTTGTTTATTAAAGTATCATGTGCCTTTCACAATAAATTCAGCTCATTCATTTTGTAGATGTATTAAATTTCTTGTCTAATGCATTTGCAAAATTTTTTCAGGGAAAAAAACCTCATTTGTAAACCAAATCTTTTTTTTTTTTTTTTTTTTT
>NW_028187088.1:2414564-2448721 GCF_003343005.1 Rhea americana
AAAAAAAAAAAGAGAGAGAGAGATCAACCCCTAGTTATAAGTTCATAAATGGAATCCAAAACACAGGATTACAAATGGAGTCAGCAGTGTTAGAAATTAGAGCTACACAGAGACCTCAAGGTTGGCCAAAATGTAAGTGCACATATTATATTCTTTCGCCACTTTGAACTAGTATCAAAGTCTTCTCTTTTCATTGGCAATAGGAGATGAGAAAAGTATTCTTTTAAACTAGCAAGAACTATGAGAGCTCACTGTTCTGCTAAACTGCTCACTGCATTTAAACGCACATAAAACTGGTGTCATGTAGACAAATACATAATATGGACTGCTTTATGTCTCACTATCTTAGCAGGAACGTATCTGGGAACCCGCTGGTCTTCTTTGCCATCACACTTTTTCTGCCAGTACAGTTTTAACACTTCAGTGGCCTTCTTGTTTCTCAAGCGCATGGCAAGTCAGAGTCCACAGGTCAGACAGTAAAATAAAGAGTAAAAAGCAAACAAAAAGACATCTATTTACTGCTTTGAATTGTATGATGAACTCATTTATTCCTCATTTCACATTTGATCAGCTACCATATGTGTGTGGGAAACTGCTCTAAAAACAGTAATTTGGCACAGGCAATAAAAATGCGCAGCCAGTACATTTGCTGAACAGAAATACGTGAAAACTCTGTGAGAGTTTGGGAGGGGGTTAACAAAAAGGCAGTGTGGGCAATTTTCTAAATAGCAGAAGCAGCAGCATAAACCTGCAGTAAGCAACGTAGCTAATCAATACCACATTGTCTCTTCCACCTAGCAATTCACAACATACCTTTCCTCTATGGCAGAGAGGCAGAAATAAAGACAAATCTCTCCAAGCAGCAGAAAGTTACTCTATTGCTTATTCTTCCTGTTGGCTGAAAGTTTCAAAATACATTTGACAATTCATACTTGGGCAGCCAGAGAGAGCAGGGCCTTTCACAGAGCTAAGCCAGTAGATGTTTATCTACTAAAGAGGCTTTAGTGTATTTAAAGTGTACTAACCAACAGCTGAAATTCATAATTGATCCAAGGACCTGCAACGATGTTGACATCAAAGGAGTATGCGGCTACTACTGCAGGCTTGCCTATGACTATGAGTTTTTTCTCACATAGGACAACCTGCAGCAGCACAAACGAAAGTGAGAGAGGGACCCACACAGAAACCTGACAAAATGGGTACCAAAACCTTTCACCACTGTTTCCTTGGCCACTTGGGAACTCTGCATGCCCACCAGTGTCACAGCCACAGATGCCCTATGATGTATGGATGTGCGAAATGGGATCTCTGAAGATTTCCTCCAGTGCTAGGGCATATACTTTTCCCTTTCTGCTCACAGACYTCTTTGGGGACAGTTCCTAAAAGAATAGTCGGGTGACTATTCTTTGAAGGGCACATGCAAAGATCTCAATGTTTCATTTCAGACTCACAATAGCAATAAATCTAAGTTTCGTTCCAATTGAAATGCTGATTGTGACACAGAAACCAAAGTTGTAGGTCTGACCTTGGTTCTCCTATGGCCTCAGTAAAGCCTTCCCTTCCCACCTCCTCCAGGAGAAAGTAAAGCAATAATTTGTACTTTAGAAGAGAACATCACAGTACCAACAGCAAGGTTAACTTCCAGAAACCCAAACCTTTATCACCAAGATACATTAAAAGCAACCTTAAGAAAGTATCAGTGAGCGCAAGTCCTACTGAACTGCAAAACTAAACACAATCTCCTGCAAATGTGTGTTTGACAAGGATATAAATGTCATTCACATTTACAGTACCTCTGACTCTCTTTGAGGAACTAATGTACTGGTTCAGCATGTTTAAGTCTCTCAGTTTCAACCAACCTAGTTCTCAGGACAAAAAATAATAAAAAAAAATCAGATTTTCATCAGCACTTTTTCTCTGTCTCAGGAAAAATCCTGCAAGTGTAGAACCCTACATTATAATGTTCGGATCAGAAATAAGAAGTTAGTGCTTTTCACTTAATCATGTCCTGTATCACATATATCAAAAGATCTGTAGGAAGAACAGAAGAAAGTAACATTTGGTGGCCTGTATATGAGTCCTCTTGCCCATCCCAGTTTTTACATATTAACATATTAAAATGATCCTAGATTTTTAGGAGGTGCTCAATTCCCATCCTATGGCATTTAAGGTCTTTTGAAAGGACAACAAGGAGAAAAGGTATCCAACTATCATTACAGAAATAAAGATTCAGAAGCACAGCATAATTAAATGGATTTACTGTTACCTCAGAGAATTTTTCTTTTCACTGCAGGTAGGAAGGTCAAGATGTTCACAGAACTAAAACCTCAAGTCTGCACTGATATGCAGGTGGATAGCAAGATAAAAATTAATACTTCAACAAAAAGAAATGCTAACAATAGGTTAACCATCGTACTGATGCATAGAGACATCCTTCTGCAGCACAAGGCAAAACACAACAGGCCACATCAGTTGTTGGTGCAAACAGTTGTGGCTTCAGAAGCGCATGAGCACGGCCCCCGGGCATGCAGCCCCTACAGATCGTACCAAYGTCCACTCCCAGTCTGCGTCGGCAGGAACAGAGAAGATGAGACATTCGTAAATAATACCACAAACAGAGAAGRTTTATAAGAAAAATAATATGAAAAAAAATGCATATGACCTCAGATAAGAAGGCAACTGAACACACAGCAGCAAGTTAAAGCTGAATCACTCTAACAGTCTACAACTACTACTAAATAGGAAAGCCTGCGCCATTTCTCTCAGCAAGGGTCACCAGAAAGGACACTGGGGACAGCGACTGCCATTAGCAGGCACTGCTGTCACTCCCAGTACAGTGCTGCTGGCTTTAGTCATCTGCAGACATTCAACAGCACCAGGGCAGAAGCAGCAAAAGAAGAGAGGGATACATTTCTYTTCACAATATACAACATACTCGATCCCCCCCGCCATCCACAGCTGACTGTATTACAAGTATGCTTATCTCTAGGTTAGACAGTAAAGGCAATAGTGGTGTTGGCAAGTTTGACTTTGTTCATTATATCACTGTTTATTTATACTATAAAAAAAATCAGATTAGGGTACCATCTCTTCAGTATGTGTATATACACCACCAGGTACAAGGTGATCTTGATCTGCTTGGGGCCTCTAAATATTACTGTAAAACCACAAACACTTAAGAAACGTTTGACTCTTGACCTGTATAGAGTTTCTTCAGAGAACAAAGTGGTAGTTAAAAAATAAATATAAAAATACCATATTCTTAATTGCAGGGATAAGCTTCTAAGGCCGTAAAAACAAAGAAAACCCRTGAACTCTGCTCCCATCCAGGTAATATATTTACATACTAGCATCTTCCACTTACAGAATTAAATTTGCCGCTGGTTAAAAACAACAACAGGCAAACCACCAACCTGCTTCAAAGTCCAGGCTGCTCAGTGCATTAACGTAAGCACCTACAAATGTCCCACGAAGTGGTAACAAAGATAAATACACTTGATTCACACTCAGCACTTTCATCAAAAACCTGTTTCACTGGTCAAAAATTTCCACTGGGGACAAGAAGCCGACACCTGGAAATGCCTAAGTTATCGTTCTAGAGTCATCATTTCTTGTTTTACAGAGGATAAATCCATCCTCCCAGCACAATATGGCACGTGCAAATGAAGCAACTTCAGTGTGTTCTGTCCCTCAAGTTTCTTGACCTTCTTGGACTGCTAAATCAAACTCAAGCAAAGTGAGAAAGAAGGTACCCAAATATCTAAGTAYGCAAGTCTTATGCCTGGATGTACAGCTATGCAGAAGAATATTACTATACATAAGGTATAAAATACACATGCATGTGCAGCACACATAGTACATCTTATGTGGGCACACATCTAAAAATTAGAAGTATTTCCAACTTTGTGTGCTTTTACATTTCATATCACCTGTATCTTCTACATTTACAAGAAAAGCATCACAACACTCCTTCCCCCAAGGAAGGAGGAGGAAAAAAAGCCCCCTACACAGAAGTTACAGAAAACATTGTTTAGAAGGTGAGAAACTGTTTATGAAATGAGTTACTAGAATCCAAATGCCACAGTCGCGTGTATACTTGTGTTTCATGCAAAGTTTATCTGTCTTCATTTCAAAGCTTATCTATCTTGACTGAAACTCWTGCAAGGACCAAAATTAGCTTGCAATCACATAGCACTTTTGGGCAGATGTTCAAAATGTCATGTAAGATGATTGCACACAACAAACCTCAAAAGGAAAAATGAGCCCAAAGGCTACAGAATTATTTTCATGCTGATGTATGTGTAGCTTGCAGAAAGCTGTGGACAAGAATGGCAGAAACAATCCTGCACGCATGACCCCTTCAAGCCATTTGCTCTTGCAATCAAATTTAAAACTTAATACATCAAACTTACCAAAGGATTCAAAAGCTTTCACATATGCATTTAATTTAGATTTTTTTTCCACTGAGAATYATTAGGGATACACATCCCACTTCTATTAACATAGATACTTCATTACACTCAACACTATGGAAAGATCATAAAACAAGAGGCCTTAGTTTTGAGTAACAGACCATCACACCATCACAATTTAAACTTTTATAACTGATGAGGTTTTTTAAGATAAAAAGATCAGAGTCTCTTAAAACCAGTTAGCGCACGTTTTCATGGAAAAAAAAGTAACTTCTTCCAGCTGTGAAGCAACCCTAAAGGCCTGAAATCCCAGGGCCAGATTTGACTTGAGAGTCTTTTCAGGACTAAAAAAAAAGGTGTGGGGGGGAAATGAATACAATACGCGGGAAATACAAACACTAGTCACATTAAAGAAAGCAATCCTTTCTGACAGTGGCAGCTATGACAGCGTGCTTCCCACTGTGGGCACGCAGAGCCCTTTCGTGGCACCCCTACAGACCACCACGCTTCAGCCAAGCGGGAGGTGAAACAGCGCAACTGCAAAAACCACCCTGGGCCACGGAAAAGCGGTTCTGCTTGCCCAACATCACACAAAGCGTTTGCTTTCGCAAGTATTTCTGGCCCGTTTTTTTCAGCTCCCTCTGTTTCACAAAGCCTCTGCATCGAGCTCGGTGGGAAAAGGTGAAAACGAGAGCAGGAAGGGTAGAGCGCGGGCAGACCAAAGAAACGGCACTGTTCCCGTGTGCAGGTAAAAGAAAGACAAGACTAAAAGGTTTCCACCAAAAAAACTGACAAGTCAGTTATCTAACTCAGGGATAAAAAAAAAAAAAAAAAAAAAAAGTGTTAAAAAGACATTCTTGGGACCCTGCCTCAGTCCCCAGGAGCTGTACTGCTATGACCTCCGCCAGGTCCTAGCCTGAGCCACCAAGCCACCTTTGACTTCAGCTGCAAACCCGCAAGCGAGGGGTGCAGCTGAGTCACACTATTTGCACAACAAGCTTCTGGAAAACAGCGCAGCTGAAAGAGAGCAGCAGCCCCGCAGGGCTCTCTCCTCCCTACCGGGGAGCTGGGGGCAACCCCCAGCGCAAGGGGACGGAAAAGTCAGGAATAAAGAGATCAGAGGCAGTGGTAAAACCAGCATTTATGGCCACAGCAGGCAAAAAYGTTTCTTTTTTCTTTTTTCTTTGCAAAAGCAAATTTATTTATCTTTTTTGCAAAAGCAAACTGAGCAGATTTACGGCCGGCCCTTCGCATGCTGCCCTCTCTGCGGTGGTTGTTACTGCTCCTGATCATAAAGCAGCGCGAGAAACATGGCCCGTCCCTGCCACACACACGGACTCAGACCCATGGGAAATGAGAGTGCAGGGAAATGCAAAGCTGCCGGATCAGTATCTGGTGAAAACTGGGCAGAGGTGCTGTTTTGTACATTGCCATTTTGGTTTTCAGGGTTAAATCACAAAAATTATTATTTACGGCTTCTTCTCTTTTCAGTGGGGGCTGTCAAACTAGGATGGCTCAGTAACTGGCTTTAAAATGTGGAGAATTTGAGCCTTGCATACAACAAAACCCAGCTTTCAGCTACTACAGAGAATTTCTTTATTCTTACCAAAATTTTGACCAAATTGTCAATCTGTSCATGGCCAATTTGTTTTCCTTGATAGTGAACAACATCCTAATTGCACAATAAATCACTGCTCTACACAGCAGCACTCCCCATCATGAGAACGTGTGTCATTCTTTTAAAAAACCTGGTTGTAAAGAAATACCCCCAAGCCTCACTTCCCCTGCCCAAAACACAACATCAGCATTATAAAACCAAGCAGTGACAGTTAATTAATTAATTAAAGAATTAATATTGTTCACATAAACAATKTAGGCATCAGCAGCTTTATTTCAACAGCGCAAAAGAGACCGATTATACAAGACGGTGTCTCAGATAACCGGAGTTTTGTGATAACCTTATTCAGTGTATTTGAGTTCCTAGAAACAACCTGACACCCTGAGAACTATGCACATGTTGCTTCTGAGTCATTTTCTGGCAGTCATCACGTCTGCTCCTGTTGAAAAGTGTACTTTTTGTCCTCTGCATGACCATTTTGCAACGTCTAGTCTTGATAAAGTATCTTTTTCTTCTTCCTCTGATTTTTAAGTAGACGGAAAGACCAAAGATGATGAATCTCTAATGGGAGGTAAAGAAGCAGTTAGCAGTTTCTTGCGATCTCCCAGCAAAGAAGCTGCTTGATTTTTGCATCTCAAAGAAATGAAATTAAATAAGTACTGTCCAAATTCCTATACCCATGCATTACACATCACTTGTTCTTTGAGCAACATGGTATCAGGGAATTGCTGCAAAAGCCTACAAAAACCTAGAAAAGGGTTGGTTTTATTGGGGAAGGGGGGAAAAAAGGGCAGAGGAGGACAAGTTGCTTGGACTTAAAATATTCATGATGGTTTTAGTGTACTCAAAATTGTTAAAGGCCACAAATGCTGCTATTGCTGTTACTTGGGAAGGAAATATGGGATCTAGTATAAACTTAAAGACTATAAAAAGGTTCAAAAAGTAAAAAGCTGCATAAATCTTAAGAGGCAGCGTAGGTGTGCTTGATTTCAGAATGTATTATTGCACAAGTTCCTGTAGTCATTTCACTAGTTTCCTGCATTACAATTTTGTACCATTGTACAAAATAAAAAGCAGGAGGCTGCATAAAATTTATGGTATAGTGAAGGAATGAGAAAACTTCACCTCTGCCTCTAACATTCAGCTCTGCCAGTAAAAACTGACTTCCTCTGTAATTTCATGCATCGATCTTTTGGTGGCTGAAAGCTTAGGAAGAAAAAACAAATCATGATATTTAATATGAAGGAAAGAGATGTAGAACACATTTCCTAGCAAAGGAAATCATCCCYGCTAAGCCAACAGTGCTTATCACTACGGAGAAAAACTCAGACCCTAGGGGAGGATTGGGTCCCTCAACCARAATCAATATTTGAATGATATCGTTATATCCGTAGGAGCAGAAGTTGGCTTGCCTGACCTCTGTCACTGTTTTCTGTAGTACCTTCTCACACTTCAGCTCTTCAAATGGACAGCAAAGGACKTCTTACACATACAAATCTATGCCCTGGGAGTACTGTCACTCATAACTGTCCGATTCTTCATTCTTCGGTCATGAAGATTTAGCAAGTAAAGTGCTGACTGACTTTGCCAGTCTTCACAGTGCCCTCAGCTCTACCATAAAGTGATAACAGAACGACAAGCATGACAAAAAAAAATATACATTCATTAACAGCTAGGAAAAAAAGAAAAAAAMCACACACYAAACTGGAAAGTACATGTGAGCTCCTTAACTTYAGGCCTTATAAAATTGAGCTACATACGTTACTACTTATTCTTTCCTACTCCTAGGCAAAGCRGCTGAAGCCCAAAGCTGCATCTCTTACCAAGGAGAAGAGCTGATCTCACCTACCTCAATTGTTTCTCACTGAGAAGGATGTCAGTCAAGCCCWGTTTCTTCAGAGATATTTGGCACTTGCCTGTCACAGATTCAAAGGGAGACCTAGCATACTTAAAAATCTGATCTATATTCCCTAAGTAAGCTCATCACGCCATTTTCATTGCTCATGTCAAAAGAAAAACATGCAAAGAATTTCTTTTTCTTCAGGTAATATGGGAATTTTTAGTAGCTGGAGTTCAGAAACAGGTTTTTTATTTTGAATGAAAGTCACCAAGAATCTCCACATTCTGCCTCAAGGTTCCCAAAAGAGGTCCTTTAAATACTTGTTAGGCCACATCTCCCATCTGAGCTAAGAGTGACTCTTTGCATCAGCTAAAACCATTATTCTCCATGTAGACAACCTACTTTCCCCCAACTAGAGCTGCTCCTAGATTTCTCCTCTTCTTTATCCTACATTTCAACTTTGGAAAAATCAAGTACTGTGCTTATAAAGTATTCTTGAAATACATCATTTCTATCAAGCAGAATAAAATTTTACTAGCATTTACCCCAAAACAAACATTCCAAATAAATTTCAATTTTGKTCAAAAAGCTATTCATAGTTACTGTGATTAAGTGTCATTTTTATAAATACAGACGCAATTCAAAACATATGGAAAATAAAACACTTCTTTGTATGCAACATTTTGAGTACAAGTCCATTAGAAGCACAAGGTCAACTTGATGAAATTACAGAATGGTTAAGGTTGGAAGGGACCTCTGGAGATCATCCAGTCCAACCCCCCTACTCAAGCAAGGTCCCCTGGAGCATATTGCACAGAACTGCATCCAGGTGGGTTTTGAATATCTCCAGAAAAGACTCCACAGCCTCTCTGGACAACCTGTTCCAGTGCTCTGTCACTCTCACAGTAAAGAAGGTTTTCCTCATATTCAGGTGGAACTTCCTGTGYTTCAGTTTGTGCCTGCTGCTTCTCATCCTGCCGCTTGGCACCACTGAAAAGAGTTCAGCCCCACCTTCTTGACACTCTCCCTCAAGATATTTGTATACATGGATAAGATCCCCTCTCAGTCTTTTGCTCTCCAGGATACACAGGCCCAGCTCTCACAGCCTTTTCTCATAGGAGAGAGACTCTAGTCCCCTAATCATCTTTGTAGACATGCTTAGAGATGCCATCCAGGATGAGCTGTTCCATCACCTTTCCAGGGATGGAGGTGACGCTGACTGGTCTGTAGTTTCTCGGGTCCTCTTTCTCACCCCTTTTTGAAGACTGGAGTGACAATGACTTTCTTCGAGTTCTCAGGCACCTCTCCTGTTCTCCATGACCTGTCAAAGATGATGGAGAATGGCCTAGGAACAACATCACCAGCTCTTTCAGTACTCATGAGTGCATCCCATCAGGGTCCATGGATTTGTGGGTGTCAAGCCTGCCTAAATGATCTCTAACCCCATCCTCCTCCACCAAGGGAAAGTATGCCTTTCTCCAGACTTTCTCTTTCATCTCCAGGCTCTGGGATTCCCGATGGCCGTCCTTAGCAGCAAAGGCTGAAGCAAAGGCASCATTCAGTAACTCCGCCTTCTCCGTATCCTTCATCACCAGGGTCCCCACMCCATTCAGCAGCAGACCCACATTCTCCCCAGTCTTCCTTTCGCTACTCATGGATTTGAAGAAGTCCCRCTTGTTGTCCTTGACATCTCCTGACAGATTTAATTCCAAAGGGGCCTTAGCCTTCCTCATTGCATCACTGCATACTCTGACAGAATTTCTATATTCCTCCCAAGTGGCCTGACCCTTCTTCCACACTTTGCGTATTTCCTTCTTCTGTTTGAGTTTTGCCAGGAGCTTCTTGCTCATCCATGCAGGTCTCCTGCCCCTTTTGTCTGCCTTCTTACTCACAGGAACACACCGATCTTGAGTTTGGACAAAGTGATGCTTGATTGTTAACCATCTCTCTTGGACCCCTCCTTCCTTCTAGGGCCCTAACCCATAGGATTCCTCCAAGTAGGTCCCTGAAGAGGCCAAAGTTTGCTCTCCTGAAGTCCAGGGCTGCGATCCTACTTATTGCCCTGCTTCCTCCGTGCAGGATCCTGAACCCCACCTCATGGTCACTGCAGCCAAGGCTGCTCCCGGCCTTCACACCCCCAACCAGTCCTCCTTTGTCAGTACAAAGCCCAGCAGCACACCTCCCCTCATYGGCTCCTCCAGCACCTGTATCAAAAAGTTATCATCAGTGCTCTGCAGGAGCCTCCTGGACTGTTTGAGCCTAGCTGTGTTGTCTTTCCAGTAGCTATCAGGATGGTTGAAGTCCCCCACGAGAACTCAGGATCTGTGATTGTGAGGCTACTTCCAGCTGTCTGTAGCAGGCCTCATCGACTTGTTCTTCCTGATCAGGTGGCCTGTAGTAAACACCTACAGCAGTGCCCCCCATGTTAGCCTGCCCTTTAATCCTTACCCACAAGCTCTCTACTTGTTCTTCATCCATCCCTAGGCAGAGCTCRATGCATTCCAGTTGCTCTCTCACATAAAGAGCAACTCCACCRCCCCTCCTTCCTGGCCTGTCTTTCCTAAAAAGCACGTAGCCATCCATGACAGCATTCCAGTCATGCGAGCTATCCCACCACGTCTCTGTAATTGCAATGAGAGTCCAGATGGGGGTCTCCAAGTTCTTGGCCAGCAGAGAACGCCTGGAGGGAACAGCCAATCTTACGCTCTCAGCTTCCTCACAAGGAGATCCAGCCCACCCCCCATGCTGGGCAAAGACAGGCTAGGGGTAACTGATCTAGGTGTTACCTCTGAATAGCTGATCAACAGTTAACCACTGGTGTGCAAAGCCTTATTTTTACCCATACCAGAGGATAAGAGCATCTACATGGATAGCCATGCTGCTAATACCTTCAGGAGCAATTTGAATACTGCTAGTGTCACGCAGTTTAGGAAACGGTGATGTAAGTTGCACTGTAACAGCCCTGAATACCTCTGCAGCACCACCACCTTGAGAAATCACACAAGCATTTCCATCATGTAGGAAACTGCAGGAGTATAAACAGTATAATTCCTCCACCATCATAAAGGAAAAAAGTTATGTAATTAGTGTGATACAGTAAGAGAAGTAACACACTATCATAAGGTTTTAAGTTTAAATCGGAAAATGAAGCATCATGGAACACATACCGGTATACCAACAGTCAAATAAACAACACTCAGCAACTACAGCAACTACAATTAATATTCAGCAGGCTGTTCCTTCAGCCTCAAGAAAGCCAGCAGCATCAAGCAACTGGTAAGTGACTTAAAAATTGCCCCATATCACTCACCACTAAGGCATTCAACTGCAGCATCTCTGGGAGCAGAAGGGAGTATCCACTACTCAAGAAACATAATTAAGAGCTATAAGCTACTAGGAAAAAAAAAAAAAAAAAAAGGTGTGTGTGGAGGGGAGAAAAAAAGAACAGATTTAAAGGTCAACTGCAAGATTACTGCTTGGGCCTCCAGCCCCTCCAAGCAATTCTAATACCTTTATCTGTGGTGATAAATACTGAAAGCTGTATGGTGGCTTTGCTGCTGTTTAAAAAACAAGCAAAGAGAATTTTAACCACCACCTGAGAGAAGTAGGCTAGAGCAGAAGAGCATCACATCAACATTATCTTCAGGAAGGATGCTGCCTGCAGGCAACACATGAAGTAGGGCAAGCTCCTTCCTCTTGAAGGTGCATTAGGTATGCATGCCAGCCTCAACTGCCAATATCCTGGAGGTGCTGATGGATGTTGGTTTCACCCCACTGACACTGTACAGCACAATTTGCATTTTCCCCAAGTTACTAATATTTGAGTACAACAGGATTGAAGAACCAGGATTCTGGCTGTTCTTTGCAACAATGCTTGACATTGCAGAAGAAAAAGACYTCTTTCAATCTTCACTCAGAAAATACATCCCCAAACCCCCACAATGCTGCAGCTGGTTTCTTGAAGAAATGTTTTCTCCATAGTGAAGTACCAGGATTACATTTTTATAGCACTGTTGGTAGTCTATAAAGGCAGTTAATAATTCTTTTTGTCTTATCTGTAAAAAACCAGGGTACTAACAAAAAGTCACTTAACTCTAGGACATACTAGTTTCTTACTCAATAAAACACTCTTCTGTGCCTTAATTGCAGCTTCTCCAGTTACAGCACAGAAAGAGTACCAGGCAGGGGTTACCAAGGTCATTCGGAGAAAACCTCCTTCAGCTGAAGTTTCTTGACTTCTTTAAGAAGCATCAGTACTTTTTGGTTTGATCGAGTTACAAACCGCCTGCGAGACCAGAGACCCCCATGGTAACCATCATCTCATGCATACAGAGCCCCCACCAAAGAGTCTCTTGAACTAGGATAGATTTAAGATCTAAACTGACAAGGCAAAGTATGGCAAAAATGACACATTGATTCCATTTATAATGGAAAGCACAGACACGTTAACATAAACTACCCAAAGCAAGTGAGGAAGAGACAAGAGCTGTTGTCAAATCGAGCTCTCAAATAAAGCTCAACCCTGAGACCATGCAGGATGCTGAATAAACRCACCCCATGATCGGTTCCCAGAAGCTCTTCCATCTCCAGCTGCAATCTCCTGACCTGTTTCCACATAAAGAACAATTCCCTTTCCCTTCACTGAGTTCTTGTCTCCATTCATCTTCCTTCCACAGTGCCTCAGTAAACAATATGCTCCAAAAAGACCGGTTTCACAGTATTTTCACTAGACTTTGCCCACACAGCAAAACCCACGGCTCACCAACTACGCAAAGCACTGTGTKGCTGTAAACAGGGTGTGCAGTATCCAGGAGGAAAAGTTAGGGACACAATACTCCCACTCCCAGTTCAGCACAGGTTTCATTAGCAGGGAAAGCCCAAAGAAAAGTCCTGGACTCCCAGTGAGATCAGATCACCTGCAAGGCAGCCGAAAATGCCTGTTAATGACAGACTCCCTCAGAGATCCCTTACTCCTTTGCATACTGAATCCAAAATTGTTTCAACACTGCAACAAGTTGTCCCTCATTCTTTCCCTTCTCCCCACAACTATCTTTTACAATGCATTTACAAGATAATTTGACTTTGAAAAATCAATCTCAGTATTAAAAAATAAGATGATCAAAGGTGAGAAAAAGACTCAAACATAGAAAACCCTCCAATTTGAAGCAAAGTCACTTGATTAGTCCAAATCTCTTAAAATGTACATTCTCTCATTCTAGGCTAGAAAGGAGCTTGAGGTTATGCTTCTTGCAAACGTTATTCTGACTTGCACATCAATCACTAYGTTATCTACGATTTCATTCAGAAACAGCACTTGAGCAGTTTTGCAAGGGGAAGAATTTTTTAATCAAGTCTTTCCCCCCAAACACAAGTTATTCCTCAGGCCACAGATGATAGTAAYCAGATTTGTTTTTATTTCTAGTCATTCTTCAAATTACTAATAGTATTCCCTGCAGATAAATGGTGTTTTTGTGTCTTGCTATACATATTAAGAGAGAAGGCCTATTAGGACAAGGCATTCAAAGGAAGCAGCAGAAACTATAGCACACCCTTCTGCAGTATTTTCCAGGATARTTTTTTTGTTTGGTCGATTTTGTTTTCCTTTTTCACTTGTACAGGCCTTTGGGGGGCTTCCCCATACTTATTTTTGCCAGATAATTGAAACAGGAATATCATAAGCAGAGTTAGAAAAATCCTTTCTAATAGCAAAGATAATAATTGAATGTAAGAAAGMGTTAAGGACCAACAGGGTCCTAAGTAAAGTGTCTCTTTTAATTTAGCAGAAGACATSAAGATGAATCGGGAATATTTTAAGTACTAGATTCAATCTCTTGTTCTATCACACGTCTTCAGGGAGATTTTGGTCACGTCACTTATTTCCATTTCTCTGGCTATGTACCTTACCTGATAATTTTTTTCTCTGATCAGTGTTGTAAGTTAAGGTGTAAGAAACAGTTGTGATTATAAAGCGTAGAGGAAAGTTACTTTTCCCCCCTCCTTGAATCAACTGCACAAAAATCAGTGCTGTCTCCAAACAGCTGCAGCAGAGTCAAAATCAGAAGCAACTCAACAAAACTGATTGTAACATGCACCATCTCCTCCACCACTAAATGCAGCATACCAGACAAACATACCAAGTTTGCGCAGTCTAATGTTCTTAAGTGTAGGCAATATTGGAAAAAGGCTGGCAGAACATACTGAAAAAGCAGCTTGTCATCCAGACATACAAAAGCCCATAACAGCATGTGTCTCTTTCCTTCAATTTTATTACATTTTACAGTTAAATGCTGAAACAAATCCTCTTTCCTTCTCCCGCCCCCTGCCCCCAGCTGAACTTTTCTAGATGCAGTTTTATACACCAGGTCAAAAATCAGTTCAGAAGCATTTAACTAGAGAAAAGAAAAATAACTCAAGCCAAAAAACATATCAATTCAGATGGGACAGGGAAAAAAAATCGTTATTTAAAAATGACCCTTTTCCATGGGAGGGAGGGGGGAAATGTCTGTCTGATTTTCTTTGGATATAGCTGGGCAGGAAATCGTTGAGGTGGGTTAAAATACCTTTCTTGTACAAGCCTTACAAAGAATTTCCTCTGATTACTAGAATAATATTTGTTTTCATGTCAATCTTGATAAATTACAGCTGTGGTGCTTTATTTCCTCTCTCCCCTCTCCTTATTTTCATCTATTAATAGACCTGCATGCACCCACACATCAATTGAAAAAAAAAAAGGAAACACTTGTTTTTTCTATATATAAACACTTCCATTTTTGCAATCAAATTCCACATGCAACGCAGTCCTGATCCTGAAACGTGTTATTCGCACTTGTATCGCTGAGTCCTCGGCACACTGCCTGCCCTCCCCGTTGTGAGCCCGTTGTGGTYCCCGGGACACCGTGGACAGCACAGAGCAGAGCCCCTTTTGTAGAGGGGAACCAGAGGTGCCGAGGAGGAAATTCAATTAATAGCTCTGTAATCACTTCAGCCCGCAAGTGAAAATTGCCAGAACAAGAGAATCATCATAAGCCAGAGAGACGCTACTTGTCTGGGTATTTTCTTCCTCTTCGCCAGCCCATGAGGAGGAAGGTGCAAGAGAGACAAGGGAGTGGAACTTCTCAATTTTGCCRTCTCAAAAGCTATCTGCAAGTAGTTTTAATCAGGGGCTTTAAGCCACCAATGCTCTCAGCGTAACTCTCCTAATGWCATTCTCCAGTATTTCCACTACTGAATTTTGGGGTCTACGTATGAAGGTAGTAGTTTACATTTAATGTTTAATAAACTAAGAACCCATCCTCCTTTTTTTCCCACTTGATTTATAGAAAAATTATGAAAAAAATGCATTCTTGTCACAGCTTATATTCCCCAACGTGTCACCTCCCCACCTAAAAATACAGCCCTGAGCTCTTTCTCAGGCCCAAACTCAACCTGCTTTCCAAACTCAGAAGAGAAGCTGAGCTCGTTAATGCTGGACTACACTGGCGTAACCACTGAGTTTAATCAAGGGATCAAGCTGAGAAACTCTTTCTAATTTGAGTTTTTCCTTAAAACTTCCCGCAGTCACAATGGCTGCTCTATTTCTATGCTAAGCAGCTGCGTTAGCTAGAGAGTTATTTGTTTTCTTTAATAGGATTTAACACAAATTTAAAAGAGGACTTTCATTACAGGTCCTGCTAACCAGTTACTCAGTTCCTAACAAAGCAGGTCGATGCAGCTTTGGGAACAAGTCACTGTTCCCAGAAAGTTACCTGAAGGCATCTAKTCTATTCCTAATGACAGTAAAGTATTCAAAACTCTCATCAGGGAAACATTATCTCCTGAAGTTGATGAGGCAATTCTACAGTTGGCATGCTGAGATTTTAACAGCCATTTAAGAAATATTCAGTTAGCTCAGACTGAAGTGACTTCTAAAAAAGAAAAAAAAAAAAGGAAAAAGGGAAAAGAAAATAAAGGAAACCCACCAATAACTGAAGAGTACATTAAAAAACAAACAAACAAGAACTGCTGGGTTGGGTGGAAGGGTGTAATGCACAGAATGTGCTGTACTTCATATAAACACATCCCAGGGCCCTTCCTCATGTGAGAGCTTTCTCCGAACTCTGACACTGCTAACTCACGTGAGCAAGGATTGAAAGATCTGGCCCTTTGGTGCCGTGTCGTGTCCTTCAAACTACTGTCTCTTATCTGGCTGCTAAGAAACCACCCTACACACAAATYGTAACAACTCCTGGCCACTTCATCTTAGTTACACCATGTAGCACTCTTTGGCAGCCCTAAAAAAAAGAAAAAAAAATCACKAAGCTAACAASTAGATTTGATAAATCAACTTGCAGCTCAGTCAAAAGGAAAAACAATTAGGAGACTATGGGACTCAAACCCATTAAAAGAGAGAGAAAAAAAATTACAAATCACCTTGATAATGTAAACCAAGCAGTGTAGCCCTTCAGAATTAGAGGAGAACAGCAGAAGAAGCTCAAGAAACCTGATCTGTTCTTCAGTGATAAGGGGCAGGGATCCAGATTGCAAGCTCACAACTACATAATAACATTAACAGCATAAATTAGGCACTGAAAGGAACAAACTGGGCTTATTAGCTGGTCTCTACGCCAGTGACAGTGAAAGGAGGTGGCACGGTATGCAAATACAGCACCAGCAGCTAGAGAGAGAGCCCGCAAAGCACAGGTCCAAGCAGATGCATGCAGGAGGTGGGAATGCTGGCAGCAGCAACTATGCTTACCTAAGACAAGACAGAGATCTAGACCAGCTTGGAAAAACATCTAAATGGCTATTTTAAAGGAGCCTTCCATACATACACACATAAAAATCTCCCCAGATTTCYTGTAGTGCTTTGCTGCTGTTACAGCTAGAAACATTTTCCTAATATCCCAAACAATTCTCCTTTGCTATAAAATAAGTGGGACTAAATCAGCTAAGAGCAGACACCAAGAACACCATTATTTCATAGTATCTTCCGTCACACCAGAAAAGTTATGTTTTCTTTTTTTTTTTTTTTTTGTTCATAGCCCTTTCTGCCCTCTCTAGCCTTCCTGAAAGTTGTTGTTTGTACACACAGAGAAGGGAGGAGCTGTGAAGCACGAGAAGAATTCAGAGGGAGCTCTGGACTTCCAGTCCTCGTCCAGCACAGACCAGATGCAAGGCGCTTCACCTCCAAAGCAAACAATAGGAGATTAAGAAGCATCTTTCCTTCTAGTCCAATTTTTATCAAAACACCTCTGCCACATCATTTTGGACTAGCTGAACCTACCCAAGCTCAGATAAATCATAGAGCTGGAAGAAGGAAGGCTAGGTGAGACAGAGGAAATATATGAAGCTAATTCTTTACTTCATTCAGTTTAGTACTGGGATTGTCTCATGTAAGGCAAACGAGATTTAGTCCACTGAGCAGGAAGAGCTCTCAGGCTTTTCCTCACTCTCAGCTTCCTTGTAGCTTTACAGAGATGCACTGGAAGCCTTTTACTTGGAAGACAGAAGCTCATAGAAGCACACTGTTAAAACAGAACTGGAAATCTTAATATCCATCTTCTACCTATGTCCCTAGGACAGCAAGAGCTAATGCCAGTTTCCAAAGCTTTTCAGTAACAACAACTTATAACATGGAATTAACTTATAACATGGAATTAACTTATAACATGGAATTAACTTATAACATGGAATACAGCATTAATCTGTCAACATACTCAGTCTTGTGAAGTGCCAGATGCCCTTACTGCCCACTGATTTACACAGAAGTTGCATACATGAGGCACCTGAATGTCAGGCCAGAAGTCTGCAGGGTGTTCACAAGGAAAGGAGAACAAGATAAATGCCAAGTAAAATCAGCAGAGAGGCCACCAATTTGCCAATTGATATTCAAACATCAAAAGGATAACACATTTTAATACTTGCAACTCTATTTGGAAGCATCTGGCAAAGCAATTTAATAAAAATTACTGGCCTGAGGAAATGGGTTTTCTTGAAGCACTCCTGCTCTCCAAAAYGACACACAAATGTAAGAACAGCAGTAGAGGATGGATGATGACAGCAGTCCTGAAATCTTACCAGGAGTTAACAAAAGACCTATGCTGTCTTAGGGATTGGAAGAGCGCAGCAAGTGCTACCATCACAAAAGTGCAGCTCTGGGATTTCAAATCTGAGGTAACTCCACTTCCTGACCAACGAGCCGTTCACAGAACATCACTCCCACCTTAAACTGCACAACGCAGGACATCTCATCCTGTTAGGCAAAGGGGCCAAAGATCAGCCTAGGGGAGCTGCYTCTCCACATCCATAAGCAGCTGTTCACAGTGAAAGTTTTTGTCCTAGCAAATGTTGAAAGATACAAACGAYTTCTTCACCCAGATAAAGATTCCTATTTTCGTCTTGTTTTTGTTGTTCTGTTTTTTTGAAAGGGTTACAATCGCAAAGCATCCTACTGCTAGTGCTCATAGCAGGACTAGAAACTACACGCATTCAAGAAGAAGTAAATGAATAAAGAATTACATCTTGCTCGTAAGCTAGCCCTAAAATCCACTTCATTGCTTTCTGCTTCAAATCAGTATGTCAGGAGTGAGCTTGGCATCTCCCTACTCACTAGAAAAACAGTWCTTCTTCCAAATGTGTATAAGATGCTCACTGGTACGTGGATTGGTTAAAGATTTAAAATACAATGTCTCACCTAACTAGATGTCTAGCTTATTATAGCACCAATTTAAAGGAAAATAGGAGTTGTTTCAATTAGGCATTCAACGGGAACAGGGAAGAAGCAGAGCTCAGAATATTAGAKACCATTTCCACAAGAAAAAGCCCTGCCCATATGCAAAGAACACATGTAGGTATTTCATTTATAAAAGATTTTTGCCTGCAWACACTACACATTTTAGCAAAACAAAATATGCAAAAACCTTATTGCAGCACAGAACTGCAGTTGCACAAATAAGCACATGTGCCTTAGCGTGCACCAGGTGTCACTGGCACCTCTTCACAGGCCAATATCAAAACTGCCAGAAGAACGTTTCATCAGACTACTGGCAAGTCTTTCCTGATAGGCACTGAGCTCTCCCTCCTCTTGYTGCACTTGCATTTCTATGTTCACTACCTCTTGTGTTGAACTGAACCAAGACTGAAGGAAGTTCTCCTTCCAGCCATATGATAGAGGCACCTGCTGCCAACAGCCAATGTGAAATAAATGTGCTGGGAGTGCTAAGCAGAGCACTGCTCTTGGGAGCACTGGCATCAATGCAAAGGGATTCATCAGAGCTACAGACAGGGTAAAATTTATAAATAAATCAACAAATACACACACAGAAAGGACAAAATAAACACACTGATGCTCAATTAGTTGCTAACTTTCTGTTTCCATCAAAAAGTGACTAAACCAGAATCACTTACCATATGATTTAGAGCCATAAAAAAAAGTTATGTACAGATGGACCTCTGCTCTCAATTCTTACAAAATCCTGGCAGTTTTAGATCCAAGTACTAAAAACTTGAATTACATCTTCTTCATCTCTGATACAATAATTTCTTTCCAGTTGCCACTACAGTTGAAAAAAAAATTCCCCTTTCTTGTAAATGGCTTYGATGATGAGCACCATATAACATCTAGGGACATTTGGTGGCAGTGAAAGATCTCACAGCAAGGCTACCATTAAATCTTTGTTGAGAAGCAATGCAAGACATCTGTTTCATACTGTGTTTGAATTAATTATCTGATTTGGGCATTACCAAAGTGAAAATTAGTTTTATTCTACTGTGAGAAAGTTGGGGGAAAGTGGAAGTCTTTAGTAATCTTTAAAAAAGAAAGAAAAAAAACCCTCAAGATTAGGCCAGACAAAAGAGCCAGTTCCCACAAAAGGCATGGTGGAGCTGTGCCAAATGCTTCTAAGAACAGAGCATTTTTTGGTTGTTTATTCGGAGCCAAATTTCTTATGCCTTCATTCTCTCTTTTATGGGTATTAATAAAATTTCCACATAAATCTGTCTCTACTTAGTCATCCTCACCACTGTCAGACTTCACAGCCTTTCATTAGGAAGGGCTGCCAACAGCAATGGCTGCAATGCCACAAGAGCCATGCTATCGCGCCAGGCGTCCCACGGAGCAGGCAGCTGAGGAACGGGAAAGGCCACTATCGCACATTGAAAGCAGAGGATTAAAACGTATGTTGTTAAAATGAAAAGACTCCAAGAAGCGAGGAAGAGGTGAAAGAAGGATGGTAATCAACARCATGCATTTTTGATTTGGTGTTAACAAAGGAAAAACAAACAAGTCTCTTCTCCAATTAATACAAATTTTTAAGACAAATTTCACATTCTAATTAGGAATTTTACCTGAATTTTTATCTGAAACTTCCATTCTTTGAGGGTGTTCTTCTCTGTTTACTTACAAGCCTTCATATCACATATCGCAGCCAGAGCATATCTGTCACTGATGCAGGCAAATTTCCTCCAAGGTGTCAAGGACTTGTTGCATTCAAACTTTTGAACTGGGAGCCAGGTAACTCTCTTGTCCCTTAGGGTCTGACTTAGCATTTCCTTAGATTTAGACTCAGATCTCTCTCTGACTCCAAATCAGACAAAAACMCCACCTCCCCTCCCCTAAACAACAAAAACAACAACAAAGAACTGGTGCTCTGGCATCTAGTTGAAGGGAAAGAAGGTGAAAAGAGTATGAGCAGAATGAAATGAAAATCAGAATGAAAGAGAGAGAGAGGCAACGTGAAATGGCTTGGCAGGAACATTAGTTCAATGAAGCATGCTCACTATGAATGAAACCAAAATTTCTGACAGGCTCCTATGAAAGACAGGAGTTTTGCCTCTGTCACTGCTTGCTTTCCTCTATGACCATCTTTACTTTCTGTTATTTTCCTTCTGCAGCAAGACTCCATGCTTGACATATTCATCTCGGTCAGTTCTCTAGTGGTTTTTCCCCAGCACTCTCTCTGTATAGGGTCTGAGGCAAAAAAAAATACCCTTGGAGCACTTTGATCAAATACTCAGGAGACAAGYTGAGGAAAAAAGTTGGCATCACGAGGCCAAATGGAAGCATTTCTTGGGTGTCACTGAGAGGAGGCTGAAACAAATCTAACCCACCTTTCTTGCACTTGGAGGMAGAATCAAATGTACAAAGACCATCCTTAACTTTCATGGCCTAGCTTTAACAAGAGAGGAAAGGAGTTTCATATTTCCTGAGCTAAATGATGGGGTATAAGAAGCTGACCAGAGGATCAACTCATAAAGCAATTATTCATAGGTCAAAAACCGAACATTTAGCCATCCAYTGCAATCTTAGAAGAGTGGCATTGAGTAAGTAAACTGTTAACTCAAAGCATGCAGCTATCAATATGATKACATTTCAGATAAGTTTGCTTTTTATTAAATAAACACTTGAACTCCCCCACACACTCTGATCTATGAAGTTACATATAAAAAATGTCATTAAAAACATCTGAGCTTGTCAACTGAAGAATTCAAAATATAGCATATGACATAATTATTTTCAAGAACACTAACTTACTGTTTTAGATACCAATCCATTAAGTTAAATGATCGCAGGAAAAATGGAAAGCAACATCCTGGGCTATCAAGCTTCTGACTAAACTTCTCATCTCTTCAACCTGCTATTAAATGATTAAGATGAGCTGCTCACTACTTTTATCTCAGTTCTAAAAATCTTACCCAAATAAAAGACTCAAGAGTGTTTAGGCCAAGTTCTCAGAAGTAAATTGAATAAATATAAAGGAAGTTGTCTTGTCACAGTTCCCACTAGCTAAAGATTTGGGCTGTTTTTATAAGTACATTATGTTTTTTCTTTTAATACACTGAATTCAGTTGAGAATCTTTTTTTTTCCCTTCCTCATGCCTCCATACTCAATTGAGAATCTTTTTTTTTTTCTACATCATGCCTCCACACTCAGTTGAGAACAGACAATTCATAGAGAAAACCAGAACATGAAATAAGCACGTATTTTCCAAGTTACACATTCCCTTCCATTAAGGAGCTGTACTAATTCATGGCCCAGAATTTTATCACTTTTGATCACAGATTTACTGCAGATCCCAAAAGAATGATAAAATCTGAAGATTTAAACAAGAYAGCATTTCCAGATACAAAAACAACTTAAAATTCTGGGTTTCCACAAAAGTCTGCACTAGTATCAGATCACAGCCCTAGCTCAGGAAATCTTAAGGTATCAGATCACCTCCATTGTCCATATATAATATAAAAGCAAGAGAAAATTTTAGCTCCAAAGAGCCCAACAGCTAAAATACAGAAATAAAAAAATGTTGAATCTATGTCTTGTAGTCTCTGCTATTTACAAGTATATACCATCCATCAACCCAAAATAAAACCATCATACATTTTAGGGCCAGATAACACACAGTATAAGAGAAAGATGAAAAAAATGGATAGATTTAAGAGGAAGGAGCTAAACAATCTATCTTTATTGTTTCACTTATAAAATGTTCAAGAGTTCTCCAAGAAACATTCGGTTTTGCCATCTTCCTCTCTCAGCACACGCACCCAAAAAGCTCGGTTCAGATGTCCCGTTAAGCCCTAGTGCCCAGTGTTTCCTGTTAGCTGGCTCCARTTCCAAAGGTGCCCTGCCAAAAGGAAAAAATAGACTTGGATCCTTGAGTGGAATTTAAGTTGAATACACACTGAAGTGCTGGCACCCAGTTCATCGAACTGCTGCACCGTTACAATATGCCAAGGTATTACTCCACTTGATAGGAACATAGCAAATTTAACAAGAATTAACATTTTGTGTTCTACACCACAGACATCAGTTTTCAGTATCAGCATGGCACAGATGATGCTTCTGTTTGCCACTAAATAATTTCTCCACTTGTGCACAGCCAGCACTACCTGATGGAAGAGTTATCGAATTATATGCACCTATTTCTGTACCAGCCTGCTTATGAGCAGTACTAACCTCTTTGCTTCTGCACAGGTCAGAAAAAATTAAAATGCCCAGCAATTCTGAGCAAAAATGTTTCCCTGTAGAGTTCCCCCTTCTCCATYCCTTTTAGTTTCCAGATCCCTGGTTGACTCCTCCTCGCCGTTCAGTTCCTCACAGACACAAGGGATGTATAGCATTAAATCCTTTAATAGAAAATGTTTATTCATTGGTAGTTACATATAATCAATAGACATTTAAGAATGCATTTAAGAATGGTGCTTGCCTATAAATTAAGCTTGTCTTAAAAGTAGTATATGAGTTATGTTGCAATATTTCATCTCCTACAGAACTTACAATCAACAGAAATGCAGTGAATCTGAGACTACAAAATCCACCCAGGTAGCATTTCTGCAACTCATTTTCAGAAGTGTCGTAATAACAAATACTAATGAGTCTGCAGCTTCCTTGAGAACAAGCACCTCACAGCAGTAAAGTATTTATAACAGTAAGCTTTACCAATTGAAGTTCATCATTTATGTCTGTAAAATTTTCAGTCACCCATTTATTTCAGCTAGTCTCATCACACTCCTAACCAGGCAAAACTCCATGCCAAAAAGCSCCGATAGCTCTCCTGATTCACATTGGTATTGTTTGTATTTTATGCCCACGAGAACAACGCTGGTTCAAACTGTGCAGGAAACCGATCAGCTCCCCGTGTCCAGCCCGCTCCGAGGTCCACGGCCTACTTAAAATTAGCAGCAAGTCCRTCTAGGTACCTGAGATACTGTGCAAAGCATCTATAAAGCTTTACATCTCCAGATCACAGTTGTAGCACCAAGCTATAGTTTTCATACTGGAATGGATGTGCTTTGAAGACATAAGCATATAGTTGTTGACCAAAATCATTACTTGACTATGTTAGAAGAGGAAATTTTCAGCAAAATTTGACATGCATTTGCAAGTCAAAAAAAAAAAAAGGAAAAATTAAAAATGCCAAGCAATGGTTACAGGGGCTGACAACAAAAAAGAGGTCTGCCTACAGAAACTTCAAAAAATAATAACAATATTGAGTTCTGCATAACCCAGAGAGTGGACTTGTACTCTTGGCATCAAACTAAGAGTCCCATCCATCTAAGCTACGTTTCCAATTGCTGCTGGGAGACACCAGGGTGGGAAGAGATCTCTGAGTTTTTTAATTTATGCACACACACACAAAGATATGATACAAGGTCTCGGGTAACTACATGAGCAATGCAGCCAACATTAACTCTGAATTACTACTGTTAAAATAATAGAGGTCTGTCAGCTTTTCAAAAAAGCTATCTGCAGATTTGCGCATAGGAACACACCCTCCTCCTGCACTGATGATGCAACTGGAAAGATCAGCCTGTTATCCTGGGAGGTACTGGGCAATCTCAATTCCCATTTAAGTCAGTGGAGGCAGGAAGAAGATTATCAGTAACCACTAAAAACAGAAAATAAGAACGTAATATTTTTAACAAACATTGGCTTGCATAATCTAAATTTTAAAATATTACTGGTGTCCATGAAAATTTAAAGGGATTCCTTGCCTCTCAAGCATAACATACACAACGACATCTCAGCRCAAGTATTCATGTAATAACTCCATTTGCAGACTCAGATGAAAACTCAAGACATGTAAATATCTTACAGGTCATCTAGCAATTACAAATGCACTCCAACACACATATTCCTTATTAATGCATATATAGCAATCAGGCCATTTCTGTAACAACCTGTGGTTAAAATCACCAGTAAAACTGAATAAAAGGGCATCTTATAATTTCAACAACTGATGTTTTTTGCCTCTCACCAGGTAAGCATCAGGGCAAGGACTTTGGTATCAAAAATACAGGAATGGCACTGTCTGCATTTGGGACAGAGGAAGAAGCAGTTGAGTCCGCCGTCCAAGAGAAATCAAGTTAGACTGGCTAGAGCTTGTGAGCTCTACCAGGTTACAGTAACAAAAATAAATGAATAAATAAACAAACAAACTCATATGGAAAGCCATCTCTGCAAAAATGGGAGGGAGAGTAGCACACACAACAGGATTGTGCAGCCCTTTCTGATCTGCACTTATAAACAGACCTCTGCACTTTTCTACAGCTGCCATTGCAATTGAGATTTAATAGATGAACACAAACCTTTAGGTTTCACAAGTTATATTCTGCAGGCAACTAAATGCGTGGGCGAGGAAATCTAGATTGCTGCTCACAGATGTGAAGAAAATAACACTCAGATGTAGCTTCTCAACCCCTAAATCACCCTTTCCGAATGCCTCCTTTTATTGCTGGTCAGATTTGTGAACCAAGGTTGCTCAAGGTCCCTCTGCAGACAACCACTCAAGCGACATCACTGTCACCACAGGGCAAAGAGCCTGTTGCTCTGGTCTTCTCAATTGCCTCCCATTCACAATTTAAGGTAAATCTGGGGTATAGATGTGTTTCAAGGATCAACATTTGTATGTAACATAGGAAACAAAACATTAATGCTCTGCCTATACTCCATGACACTAAACACAAACATAGGCTGGACTACTTAAAACCATATAACAAAAACAAGCACAAGTGACGAGTGGAAGTATCTGTGCCTCCAGTTGAGGAACAGCTTTGGTTATTGCTGGTACCACGTTGGTTAACTCCAGTGTACATGGATACCAGCGAGGAATCATCAACTTGCTGCAACTCTGAAGGGCAATAATTTAAAAATTAGTTAACCCTTTGGCATTCAGACTCTCAAGTCTTTCCTTTCCCTTTTTGGAACTCATTTCACAAAGGCAGGTATAGACAAAGATAGCCAAACATCAGTTTAGAGGGACACTGCTCAGAGTAAGTAGCATTCAGTTTTGAAGTTGAATAATAACATTCCYCTAAAACAGTACCATTTACGCAAAGAAAGCCTGAAGTCTCTTTCTAAAAGATCAAGTAGCTTCTTTAAAAAAAGAATAAAATAAAATAAAATAAATCCAACAGTCACCAGTGATTTGATYCTCAAAATACAGCAATACACCAGACATCATCATATTCTTATTTTACACGGCTCTTAACAAAGCTCAGATATATTTCTAACAAGATAAACCATTCTAAGAGGAACGATTTCTTTTTAAACTATCACTAGGGCCTGTCTCRGGAGTTCAGCAACCATCAGCAGGCATCCTCTGCATGCCTGAAAGGCCTCGCTCTTAGAGTTAGACACACAAGTTCTGTAAAGAATTTTAATAATGCACAGGACAATGTTACTTTATTTTAAAATTCATACCAAAACACGAATTTTAAGCATAAAACAAAGCCAAACACAGGTAACCAACAAAGTAAGAGYATGCAAGTGAGTCATTTTAATCCAGACCATTTCACTGATGGGTTTGGGGCATTAGTCAAGGAGGCCTCAGCTATAGCCTGAGCTACTTCTGATACATGAAAGTTTCATATTTTTTCAGCCATACAGAGGTTGAGAAATTGAGAGAGAGAGAGAGAGAGAGAGAAATCACCTTTAATTATACTGATGCTCATAAAGATCTTTTCCTTAACACTTTTCAATACTTAACTGTAGTAGAGACTGGAACAGAGTCCCAGTGAACTCCTGTGCAGGCCTGCAGCAGTAGGGCTGCCCAGCAGCTCATACTGGAAGCATCGGGGAAAAACAGTAAGTACACCGAAGCGTACACTAACACAGCAACTGTCAAAAGGGCGATTTGCTTCCTAACTAGCATCAGCTTAAAAAATAAAGTCAGATTTTCAAATTCTCAACCTGCTTGGCACAAGAAACCTATAGACTTTAATAAATAATAAGCACAAGTGTCTAATGCTTTTAGAAGTAACTTCATTCATAACTTGTGGCAAAATTACTCTGGAGTATCACTATCAACACATACACACTCAGACATCTTTCTACCAGTTTAGAGTTACAGATTTCTTTTCCAAATCCCCTTTTATTCTTCCAGTGTGAGGAAGACACCATTCCATGCTCCTCAGCCAGATCTGTTCCTACTCATCTTTCCAGTCTCTTCTTAGCCCAAACCTCTGATCGTGTCATCATCATCTCTCTGTGGACCCCAACCCTGTCATTTTGGCTAACCAGAACTCAGCGCAGCACTCCAAACCAGGATTTAGCTCATCTAATCTCATCATAATACTTCACGCACACATTTTTGGTGACCATCACTGCCAGCTGAGTTGGTCAAACTGACACAAAGTGTTTTCCCTGACAGGCTCAAAAATTATTGACGTAATTTCTCCAACCCAGCTCTTACAATCAGTCTCTTTCCTCCACTATATATTTTACCTTTTGTTCAGCCACACTAGCAGGGCCATTAGGAAACCGTGCAGCCGCCTCCTGCACCTAGCAGTAACGAACGCCCTAACCAACAATTCTGTCTCATCAGCACAATCTGCTATTTCACGCTTGATGTTGGGTCTCAGGCTCTGTTTATAAACATGACATGTCTGAGTATAGAATCACGAGCTGCCACAATACACTCAGTGACGGTGGTTTAGTCCATTTTTCTGGATTCTTGAGCGATCTGGGAGCAATTTCTTCTTCTTGCCATAATTGCTGATTAAGCGCGTGGCTTGTAATGGTATTTCAAAGGCCAAAAAACACTAGTGCTCTTCTTCCAATCGTTATTTTCTTAGCACATCCAAAGAACGCTACCCAACTAGAGAAGTATGATTTTATTTTACAACAGTTCTATTGATTTGTCCCTGCCATACGAAGCTTGTGCAGGTGTTTAGCTAAAGGCAAAACATTCAAGCTGATGGTCTTCAACCACACGTGGAACTTCACCRTTGACAAACACAAGTGAAAGGTTAYGAAAAGCAAAAACGTGACTATAATCACCGCAGATATTTAGGAAAACGAAACAACAACAGAAAAACAACTCAGTTAAGTACCACGGACAGATTTTGTTTATTACGTTTTTAACTTTTTTGGCACACTTACTCGTTTAAAAGGCGAGTGCAAATGTAGAACAGGGTCTCTCATGCCCTCTAGGGGTCCAGCCCTGTAAACACGTGCACCGGTAGCTGCACCCGGGAGCGGTTCCAGCGGGGCCACTTCGGCTCGAGCAAGCGCTTGCAGGGGAGGCGTAGAGATGCACAACGTTATTAAATACAGGCTCACAACAATTATATCCACCTACATGCAGAGGGAAGAGGATGAACTCAAGCTGTAAGGGTCAAGCTTGATTAAGGGGTATAACGATTCTTCCTCTTACACTCTCGTTTAAATCTCCAAAGACAGCTCAACAAGGGAAACATCAATATTCCCCAAAAGTTAATGCAAACTTGGACAGATACATTTTTTTTTTCTATTTCTCAAATCATTACTCTGATCCAGAGCTCCTTATCTAGCGCTGTATTTGGAACACGGCTTAAAAAACAAAACAAACAAGAACACCTGAAACTACATAGTCCRAACTAGAAGCATTTATTCCTGAATGACACCCTGACTAACACAGAACAGACCCCAATAAACTTTTTCAAAYCCAAATAGAGTGGAGAAAAGAAAAAAGAAACAGCACCCAAAGAAAAATCCAACTTCCACTTTGTTATCTGCATCTTAACATCTATTTCCTTATCCATCAAGTAGTATGATACATCCTGCGCATCTCCAGTTAGATTAGCAAAGTAATTTGTAGCAACTAGCTCAAAACTTTAATTCCAGCAGCRTTCTTATTATTTTTTAACCACTTAGGACACAGTCAGCTTATGCYCATTTCAAGTCTTGTGGTCTGCAGGCATCAGAACTCAGTAACATTTCCAGGTCGAGGGTGGAATTTGTTGTTTTGTTTTTAAAGAAAAAAGCCCAAGTGATATTCCTTCAGCTTCCAAAATACAGCTGTATCTCAGGCCCTTGTAAAAAAGAGTTGCAACGCAAGTACAGTAGCAGCAGATCAGGACAAATACACACAAATGTCGCAGTTAACGTCCAAAACATCGCGTGTCACTGTTTTTCCCCTCCACCCCCCCAACAAGCTTCTCAAAACACATTTCATACACAGAGTCACTGTTCTGACTGTTTATTTAATTAACATGACAACCCAGCATACACAGGATTTCTTTCAGGCCCACAGCTTTGCATTTTCACACTTCATACTCAGTGCAGAAAGAGCAGAAAGTCACTACTGTATTTTATTCTTTTGCCAATATGCCATAATATTAATTTCTTGACTTAACAGATTGACAAAAACAGACTCTAAACCAATCATGACAGTTTTCTCAGGAGCATCTAGATTTTTATGAGAATAAAGAAGAAAAACAACTCAGTAGCTTTAGTTTGTGTAAATGAAGCCATGTGCAAACATACACATATATACACGCGTGTGTGTGTGTGTGTGTGTGTGTATATATATATATATATATATATATATATATATATATAATGTGGAATCCATGCATAATTTTTCTGGAGCCTTACTTAAAATATTTTACACGTTTGTGTTTTAGCAACTCACCAGATGACATAACTCCTCAGTATTGCTCAGTTTCTAGTAACCAGAATGGTAATGCTAGTAAATCTTCTCAGAGTAATTACAGTTCAAGAATGCTTATTAGCATAATTAGGCATATGGTGTAACACCACATGTCTAACAGAAGACTACGCAAGAAAATGTTCAATATCTAAATTTATTTGCCTAAATATTAATGTCATCTACCTCCTCCTCCCTCAAATTTAAAAAGTCTGCATGTTGTACTTAGGCTGCTCTTGTCTTCTGGGCAGACGGCAGGACACAGCGTTAAAAACTGGTTACGGGATAAAGGTACATTTATCCTTCCTTTTAAGTACAACATGCTAGAGAACCAGAAAACAAACACACACACAAAACTCAATGTGTTCCTAGCAGTTGCAAAGCTCTCACTCTTAAACAATGAGACGAACAGATAAAGCCCTAATTTTCCCTTAAACAACAACATTTATTTTTCTAATCCGTTTCATGGATCTTATCGCTGAGGARATATCCTTGACCATGTGAACTGATGCAGCACTGTCTTTGCCACTCTGCAGACAGGCGGTGATGACAACTGTCCCAGCTCACAACTTTCCCATGCAACAGCCTAGGAATGGGCAAAGTAGCTCTCCAGGATCCCCAAAACAACAGGCAGGAATCCCTCAGCTGCCACTGGCAAGACAGCGGGGTCTGGCACCAGAGTTACTTATCTGAAGAAAAATGACTTTTGAAAAGGAGAAACGAGGAAAGACGTGCCAGCACAGAACAGCCACTAAGTCTCAAACCGATTAAAATAACTGAGATGGACTCTCARATGTGCCTCAGCAAGGCAATTAGCTTTCCTCTTCTCCATGTGCCTAGAAGCAGGTAGAGAGAAAGAAAAGATGCAAATGGCTAAGAAACCTCTAAGCCCCAAAAGGCAGAGGATGGTGGACAGGAGCTACTCATGCAGCAGCTGGAAATGCTAGAGCCGCAGGAGAAACCTCCTCGTCCTGGTGTTACCCACCAGCAAAACGGGGGATCTCAGCTTTTCAGCTTGGCAAGACTCAACATCTCACTTACGCCTTCTCCTCACGTACTGCTGTGTCACCCGCTGGTGAGCAGGCTGTTTCTGGAACTAGAAAGCATTTCCAACAGGGATGCTGTACCTGTGTCCCTTCTGACTGGGACTATAACATATATATATATATATATATATATGTATATATATAAAGGATAAGCAAATTGAACTCCTTAAAGCAGCTGCTCTAGCTCGCTTAACTTGCAGCTTGTAATAAATCCAAGTTTGTTGCAAGGCCCCTAACAAAGCAAAAAAGAACAGGCCAGGCTTAGGACCTACATCAGGAGGCTTCGGCATGGATTAAAGTTGCCCAATGACTACCTTCTGTGGGGCAGTTTAAACACGAAGACCACGTTGTCACTTTGGATCCTTGTATGTCCCAATTAACAAACCCACGCATTCCTAGTCGCACAGATCTGAGAAACAGCCTCAAAATACACAGGCCACATAATAACTCAATGGGAAACACCAAGCAACAAAAGACATTTCTTTCCTCTCCCCCTCCCCCCMCCMAAAAAAAACTTCCTGTCCTCTGTTTTAGGAAAGCGTGAAGACGCTTTGCAAAGATGTGAAGAGGAAACATCAAAAGCTATCATCCTGGTGGTAAACATGCATCTGCAGCAGGAAGGGAAAAAAAAAGTATTTGTTCATTCATTCGTTGCCACTTTCATCCATCCATTCACAATTTCTCTCCGCAGCCTCTTTCAAAACTGGGTGAGCGAGCCCTCAAGGAGCAGAGCATCCTCAGCTGGCATTGAGGAAATCACAGAAAGACAACACTCCGCTCTGAGCAGGATCAGGCTGCGACGCAGCCCGCATTTCTCAATGAGGATGACATACGTGCCAAGTTCGAAGCTTTTAAGCCAAAAAAATTTGCTGAAGTTGAGACAGAGCGAGATGAAATATACACAAAAATTATCCCCCTTCCAAAACAGAGGTAATGTAAATTAAAGTAAAAACTAGTAAAGAACACTTTTAGGAATAAAAGAAGTTTATATCTGGATATATTTTTTAATAAAACAGACTTTCTTTGGGAATTCTTCTGGGAACTGATTACTAACCAAGATGAGACATTTCTACAGAAGGCCTAAGTTAGTGGTATGCACATTTTTAGCTATTCCCACTAGTAGTGTAAAGCAGAAGTATTCTTTTAATTTTAAATATGTTAATACTTCTGTTTGTGACATTATGTTACAATTCCTGATAGAGCTACAAGTCCTTTAGATCACAAGGCCAAATACATTCAATTTCTTAATTTTGTATTCTAGTAGGAATAAAAAGCAGATTATAACAGATAAGTGTGCTTAATTAAAAAAAAGAGAGAGAAATTCCAACTTTTGTAGAATCTCATATTAATAAAAATAGATAAGAAGGGAGTCATGCTCTGGAAAAAAAAGAAAGCTGAATTGCTGACTGTTCAGAAATAGGAAAGATTATATGAGAGGCAATAGGAAATGTCTTTAAGAACTTCTAATGTTATTCACCAATTGAGAGCATATACTTCAAAGCAATAAAATAAATCCATCTCTCAAAGAAAAGTATTGGAAGCTCTCAGATATACTAAAAGGCTATCTTTTGGACCAGGAACATTCAGAGTGTTTTTTTTTTTTTTTTTTTTTTTTTATACAGAGTGAGAGAAGGATTGGTTGTATTTATAAAGTCCTCTTCTCTATATTTAACGTGTTATATTTAAAAACCATCCAAAAGAGAAACATTTACCTATGGCTCCTTTATGTCTACAGGGAGGTGATTTTTGCTACAAACACAAACTTTGTTTGCTGTCAGGTAAGAGAGTCCCACTTTTCCTAGCATTTCTCCCAGGCCTTTACAGGGCTTTGTTTCAGGTTTTCTGCTTTTCTTTGTTGCCAACATTTATTCGAAAGGACAGCTTGTAGCGAGGCAAGGCAGGGAAGTTCACATGCACACAGCCACGATTTGCTAAAAAGCAGACTAGAAAAATCTCCCCGAGCTAGAAAGTCATCATCCATTTCTAATCACATGGAGACGCAAGCAATACAAGATCTCGCTATTGATTAATATTAAATGAGAACAAAGGAAAGAGAATTTTGCCAAAATCCTGTAGCTGGTAAACTGAACAGTCGCCAATTCACTCTAATCCAGATCTACAGTTTGGAAGCAGGAACTGCTCAGGGCAAACTGAACCACTGTCCCTAAATAAAAGATTGGTGTGAGTGTGTGTGTTTGTGGGGGGGTCTACCTTTTTATCCATTACCAAATTAATATCMCAGTATATATAGACATTTGAATTGTCTTCACAAGAAAAGAGAAGGAAGCGATTGCAAACCAGCGAGCACTACCTCTGAACAATTACATTTAAACTTGTTAACTGGAAAACTGCTTTTATTTGAAGTGCCAGAGCAAGTGGAAAAAAAGTTTAAAATGTTACAAATGATTATTGTGAGAAACCACCAGAAATGTCTAGCGTCATCAAGTAAGTATAAACAGCTTTAATTTCTTGCCTTAGATATTGTGTTTACAAATTATTCTTACACCCTTCTCAGTCTGTAGTAAAGTCAGAACTGAGTCAGCTTTCTATTTTTTCACACTGTATTTGCCTGGACACTATGGTAAATATTTATTTTATCTAAACAAAAATGTTAAATAAATAAGTGCATTTGTTGTAAAGTAAGCCTCGAGTATATAAGGTTGTCAGGCCCTCTTCTAGAAAATGTCATAACCAACCACAAAGGGATGTAATCAAACCATTTCCAGAAACAAACTAGCCACCCACACCATATGGTTAGATGCCATTACTTAGAAAATACTTAACTGCTTATCCAGCAAGTGACTTGAAAGAAAACCTTTGGTGTACTGCAATACGCTTCAGCTGACCACAGTTCACAGAGCCATTTTTAACACTAATTGAAAAAGGAAATTTAACACTCTTTGCCATTTATTTGCCCCCARGTTTCCCTTTCCACCACTAAGCAAGTGCTGCACGGACTTTCAGTGCTCAGTTACACGCGATCCATCAAATAACTCTTTCGTGGGGCAATCTTAAATCTCAGAAAACTCGGAGAACAACTTCAGGCGTCGCACTAAACTCCCCGGTTGGACTCCACGCAGGCAGGCAGGCAGGGAAGACAGTAATGCTTGCTTGCGTCGTTTTTCTTAGGTGCGCATTTGAAAGAAGGCAGCTCTGGTAACAAAGTAAGTTTTCACTCATCCATTGCAATCACGGCCTCTTAAAGGAAACAAAGTGGAGATAAAGCGCCTGTACCTAGTATCAACTCCCACACCAGCAGCGACGTGCAAGCTTATTGATTACACCCGCAGAAACGGCCCTGCGGAGGCAAAGTGCAAAGATGAGCGCGGCTCCGCTCCGGGCCGGCTCAGAGGACACGCTATCGCGCTGATAAGAGACTTCTCCCACCGGGGACGAGCTGCTAGGCTCCCCTCTCAAAACGCACACCTTTAAAGGAAGTTTAACAGGGTCGAGACACCTTTCCGGAAAACTACACGTTAAAACCCCAAAAGACACAGAAAACAAAAACAAAAAAAAAGCAATCAAACAAACAAACAACCCCATCAAGGCTTGCCAGCGATGCTGGGAAATCTGGAGCCTGTGCCTTGCAGGCGCGCTCCCCACCAGCTCCGCGAACCGGGCGCGCACCCTCCAACACCTCAACTTTCCGCCAGRCTTCAGAAATGCAAACCTCAGAGATGACTATTTAAAARGGGGGGAAAAAAAGAAAAGGAAAGAAAGGAAAAGCAAGAAGGAAAGAAACCTCGGGGGCGGTTGCCCCGCGGCGTGCACCCGGGCACCTTACGCTCGGCCGGCAGCGCGGCCGCCGCCGCCGGGGCTCCCCCGTCTCCGCCGCTCCCCGCCGGATCTCCCACTAG
>NW_028187088.1:2450017-2477305 GCF_003343005.1 Rhea americana
AAAAAAAAAAGGAGGGGGGATCCTAAACAGTGTGAAGCCGGGCTGGGAGAGGCAGATGTACCAACTCAGAAGTGCTGCTTAATTTCTAGGCCATCATTTCCCTCCGAGGCGCTGCCGGCGGCGGGCGGGGGGAGCGGGCGGCGCTGCCGCCGGAGCAGCCGCGGGGGTCCCCGCCCGCCCCCCGGCCAGGGAGTAAATGACAGAACTAGAAAAACTGAGAGTAAAAGGCCAGCGGAGCCGGGGRAGAAGTTGCTACGTCCTGCCGGGGAGAGGGGGAAGACAGGATCCGCGGGAGCGACTGGAGGGAGACTACTCGGGAAGCAGGGGAGGGAAGGAAAATAAAAAAAGAAGGAAGAAAGAGAGGGAAAGCGTTTCCCTTCTGAACGTTGCTGGAAGAGTCCCCGCGTTTTACACGGAAAATTCAAKTGATGCGAGTTCTCCCCCCACATACACACACACACTGGGGAGAGGAGGCTGCGGAAAGCCCAGAAGCAAACCCAAACCCGAACAAAACAACAAACCCGAAAAGAGCGCGCGGGGGAAGGAGCGTGTGTGTGTGTGTGGGGGGGGGGGAAATAGGAGGCGATAATTAAACAAGCCRGAGGCAGCCGCGGCGAAGGGAGCGCGGCGGGGAGGAGGGGGCAAGATCTGCAAAGCGGCCGGGGCAAAGCTGCCGCGGCCCTGGCCACCCCCGGCGCAGCGCGSAGCCGGCGCCGCGCTCCGCGCCCCGCGGCGGGGCCGCGGCTCCGCCTGGGGCCGCGGCCGGTCGCGCCGCGTCTCCCTCCTCCAACCCCCCCCTCGCTGCCGCCTCGCAGGAGCCGGCGGAGCCGCCGGCTACGGGGCGCTGGCGGCCAAGACATAAATCTGCCGGGGGGGGGGGCAATTACGAGGCCCTAAAAAAGTCAGAAAGATGAATGTTTACCCACAGCTATGACTATTTTTGTTGTTGGTCTTTAATGGGGAGCCCAAACTGGAATCACCGGAGCCAGGGCTGCAGCCTGCCTGCGCTTTGGGGAAAGCCGGTGCTCGAGGTCCCTGTTTCACTCCTGGGGTCCTGGTCCATTGCTAGGCTGTGGCTCCATCCAAACCCCCCTCTTTCYTCCTTTTAAATCTGCCTCACCCTCGCACCTGGGAGTTCCTCCGGGAGGGATGTGCAGAGCGCTAGGGGCTGCCACAGTTGGGCCTGCATCCCTGGGTTGCATAAAATTACTATTTGCACGAGTAAAATCAGGTGCAGATTAAAAGCCTGTGCAAGATCAGGGTCTGAGTTCTTGAAGCCTCCCATCCTGGTGAAGGGCATAGAGTAATGTATTTAGCACATAATAACACAAACCACAGAAAAATATAATCACCAGCTGTGAAGTTACGGAACATTAAGAGTCAGGAAATGAACAGATTAGAAAACAAGAGTTTCCCTACTCTCTTCCCCCCCAACCCCCTGCACRTACACAAATCACTAATTTAAGACAGATTTATAGTCTCTACATATTTATGGTGTATCTATCTGGATATCATGCCTATCATCCAGTATCTGAGCATCTGAAATGGTAGCATGAGTGAAATATGTTTTGGATTTTTAATAGAAATGGGTCATAAAAACTGAGTGTGTTTTCAAATAAGTTTTCCAGACGGGTTATTATGGAATATAGATTTATTAGTCATTTTTATGTTTGAAACTTGGTTTGAAAACAACCTAGATATTGTTAGCAAGGTTTGGCTCTGAGGAATGGAAAGCCTCTGTGTTTTTTAAAAGGTTAAGGGTCCAGATTAAGAGCAGCTGGAGAGGTTTAGAGTTTATTCTGGTGAGACAGCAATCAGCAGGTTGCCATATACACCTAGGAAAACATAGCTGGGTTCCATCCAGCCCAAGCATCAACATCTCAAAGGCAGAATTGGSATCTAGATAGCAGTAATCATAGGATTTCTAATTCCCTTCTAGCTTTTTATAAATAAGAGATGTCTTTCAGATATTTGTAATTGTAGATGCATCAAAACAGAATGCAAATAAATTGGTATTGCAATACTGCATGACAGCACATGCAACAGTTGTGGTTTAGATATGTCGGACCTTTGACCTAATCCTTTGTGCTAAAACCTAATTTATCCCCTCTTTGTTACTTTACAGTCAGATTTACTGACATCAGACACTTTTAATACAGTCATAAAAAAGCACTAGTAGAGAAATTAATGTTACCTACCTTTATTTTTTGCTGCATATCCCCTTTAAATGTCTATCACCTAGATAGGCCAAAGTAGATATCCCTTTATTTCCTTCAGCTAAAACATGGATTATTCACCTTAMATTGCAAGCAGCAGTACTTTTTAGTTGGACACATTTTGGCTTACAGTTTAAAGGAACTTGCACTCTTTATAGTAGCCATTATGATAGAAGATTTGTTTCCAGAGTATTTTAAACAGTGTGATTGTTTGAAACACATTTCTGAGCTCTGTCTGCCTGGGACTCCAATGTTACTGTGAGCCCAGTTGGCAAATTGGGATTTATGAGCATGAGGCCACCTGAGGATCAGGGCTTGAGCCATCAGTGGCTGATCTTCCCTGATCCTGGAAGCTCRAAGCCAAAGACAGCATCTTTCCAGCCTTTCATGGAATGACCTAGATCCCAAATCACCTGTTTCCTTCACTGAAGTTTGCAGAAGACAAAGGCAAATTTTGATTACTTTTTTCTGATACCTTAATTTCCACACCTTTCAGATGAAAGTCAAGGCTCACAAGAACAACCTAAACAACTATGATGAAAGTGATAATTTCTAGATTTCCTAGAAGCACAGCTCAGAATCCTACTTATTTATTCTTCCACTGTACCAAGGTTGTATGTTGAGCAGTACATATGCAGCTGAACTTTGCTATGCTCTGTGCTATGTAGGAGTGAAAAGTACTTCATTTGTTTCTGGTTTAGGCAAAGTAACTCTCTTTTCTATGTACTGGTTATCCAAAGGTGTTTTAATCATCTAGTTTTTGACTATCTTTGACTGAAAGGCAGCAGTAGTAGTGATGAGACAACTAGTCTGGGCAACAAAGAACAAGAGGGATGTAAGTACATTTTGGACTGGCAACAATTCCCCAAGTCATAATTGTCTGTCTCAGAATCACTTCCCCCTTATTAAATCATGAACTATCCTGTCATTTCTTGATAAAAACAAGCCATCTTTTCTCCAAAGTTAAATGGTAAGTTAGTGGAGAAGATGAAATGTCATTTATCCTTAACTACATGTCCAGYGTGTTGTACTCGCATCTAATCAACCCAAGAGACAGTTTCATGAAGCACCAGTGCAGAACACGTGATTCTCAGAGTAAATGGGGGAAAATAGCTTCCCTGAACCAATTCTTAAGGAAAATAGGGAAGATTTCATAACATAACTGTTTAGCTCACCTTCATGCTTCTCCCCATCAGGTGGCCACATTTATTTCTTTTGTTCACCTATCCCTAAGGGCTCTGTTGTTCTCAGACCACTGCCGGTTTGCTCCATCACAGTTAAAGGCCTGCAGTGGGTCTGGGGGACACCAATGAACATGTACAGCACCATACCCAATGGCARGTAACATTAGCAAAACATTAGCTCCCAAAAGCAATACAACAAAATGAAAGGCTCAAATCACAGAGAAGATTAAGCTGAAATAATAAAGGACTTTACTGARAGTAGAGGAGCAATAGAGGAGACCAAATAAATTCAACATATATTACATTGAAGGGAAGGAATTYATCCCACTTCCATGGGAGGAAAAAACATAGAAAAAGCCTTTATGACTTGWTATTCCAATTGCATCTATAACACTCTTGGTCTATATTTGAGAAGATTACTCACAGCTTTTGATCTTTTTTTCTCTTCTTTCCTTGTTGTAATTAAAGTTTTCTCACCTTCTTATGACACTGTACATTACATGGATAATTCTATTTGTATTTTTATAATTCAACTGGGTGAACTGAATAAAGTTAAGTTTGCCTAACTTTTGAAACACTGTGATTAAAAACTATAAAATTTGATAACATTCTAGACTTTAGTGACACTGTTCTGTGTTAGGATCTCAAATCATTTTACAAACATGATTTATGCCACCTTTATTTTAGTCATCTAAATCCTCAGAAGTTTCAGTGATGACCGGTGTCATTTGTATGACAAATTTATAGATACCCCAGTCTATTGGAGCACTTAAAAATATGCTTATTTGTAAACAGGAGTATTTTTCTTACTTCAGTGGCCCTTCACAAAGAATATCACATGAAATTCAATTTAAAGTTTTGAAAATGATAAATTTGTCATGCAACTCAGTAAGCATCAAGATCGTGAGGTAGCAAAACATTTTATCATGTGAACTGTCACTGATTCAATGATGTTGATAGTGAATGTGGCACTGAAATGTAGTTACTCTATGYATTTGATTATTTTTTATACTATTTTCAGCAGGGAAACAGTTAATGATAGTTTTGGGGAAGGGGGAAGTTTTGTGCAGGCTTACAATACCTGCACTACCTCTGCTTATTGTAATTCACATTTGCAAGGTTTTCTTCCTAATAGTGATGACTGAGGTACATAATGAACATAAATGAAGCCTGAATTGTGGAGAGCATCAATTTCATGACAAATACCTTCATCAAATTTATTCATTCATGAAAATTTCCATCAGTTTTCATTGTTAYGTAGCTAGAAAGAATTATGCTTACTATATTAGGAAAACAATTAAAATATTAATGCATTTTTAAAAGTGGGCCATGATTCATATTTCAGTGAAGTCTAAAAGTGAGCTTTTCAGTCTCCGAGACTCCATGACACTTTTGTAAGAGGCATTGAAGRAAGTACAGACTGTATATTTCAAAACAGGTGTTATTCAGAAAGCAATAGATTTGCTTTTAGGTTACTGGAACAGTCATTTTATAATTTAAAAGTAAGATCCTAARTTTGGGGAGGAAAGGGTATGACTGAGTCGAACAAGGGAAACACATACATGGAATATYGTGCTCAGGGGGAACCCCAGTGATGCTAAGGCAGACCTGGCCCCAGGAGCTGCTTACAAGGTTGGGAGTGCTATATTCAGGGATTTATTCCCTATTTTAAATACAAATCTCTATCTAGTTTTAACTGCAGTGTAGTCACAGGATATTCATAGCTAACTGTAATTTTAAGAGCAATGTGGAATACAATGCATTCAGTGATGCCTMTGAAGGGAAATGAGTTCTCAGAGGGCAATACCATTTTATCACAACTGAGAGTTCATGTTTTGCATAGGATTTTACACTGATATTGAACATGGTGCTAGTCTACAGAAAATTAATCCCTTGTGCTTATGTGTATGTATATAAACAGTACCTTAGAAACATATTCTTCTGGAACAAGACATATTTTATGTTTACCTTTGATGTACAAACAAATCATAGAGCGAGGAAAGCTATGAGAAAATGAGGTATACAGCACTGGATCAGGCAGAATTCCTTCAAAAACCCCGATCTCACTGTCAGGACCCTGTGTGCACCTCATACCCAAGGGCTTGGCTGCCTGCGCTCAAGGCCAGTGCTGACACAGTGCAGCTGTGACCTGGGATCAGGCTGTTGGGAGAAGAGCTGGGTAAGAAGGAGCTGCGGGAAGCCCAGCTGGGTCTCCCCTGGCTCATGCTGAAGCTTAGGCCTTCACCCTGGTCCTTGCCTGAGCTATAATAATAATACTGCTACCTGTAGATATCCATTATTTTAAGTCAACAAACTGCTCATTCAACAAAATGAAATGAATATGCAAATATTCGCAGTATGGGGCCCTGGTTCCCATAGGCTTTCATTTCACTGAATAGTATCCAACTACTTGGCCTCTGAAGTCCTAGTATTCACTTGGACTTTCTCCTCATCTGTTCTCTTTCTGATGCTTAAAAATGCTGTACATGAAGTATAAGAAGGTCACAAGTTCATCAAACAGGAATTTCAAAGCTGATGCTCAGCTTACCTCTTTAACATAACCTGTTTTGTGACAGTCCTGGGAGATGACCCTGAAAAAATCATATGACTTTTACTGACATGTGGTACCATACTCCTGCCAGTTCCATTCGATTTTATGCCCTGAAGCTCACAATACCAAAAATATTAGCAATATAAATGATTATTTTAAATAGTTGTGTATGTACACCAGGCTTTATAATTTGTTTTCTAGCTATATGATTTATAAGTGTGTATGTAACTTCTTAACAAGGCATCCTAGGAAATGGGACAGATTTTTTTCAAAGTATCTTTTCCTAGTAAGACAAACAAAATACGTCTCTGGTTAATTAGTTGAGAAACAGGAATAAAGGCTGAAAGTAGCAGTTTTAATTAGTGTATTTCAAGCTAAATGACTAAGCCTCTCAGAGTAAAGGGATGCCAAGAATGAATATCAGTCCTACTGATTAGACAGAAAAGTAACTCATTTCATTGAAATAATTCTCACTTGACATGTAATGCATACAGTCTAAGTTACAGACTCATTAATGACTTACTAATGACACTCTCCCTCTGAGTCATGTTAGGAAACTGCTTTCAGAATGAAAACAAAATGTAAGGGCAAAGTCTTAAAATAACACACAAGAAGCACATTCAGTTCATTGCAGATCAAACTGTCGCAGTTATTTAGGTATCCATAGATCTAAATATTACTTAGTAGGATTTTCGAAACAATCATTGATTTTAAGGTCTCTGCATCCAAAACCCCAGTCTTCAGCTACCCATATCATCCTGGAGATGCCTAATGTCTATCAGTCTTCTGCTTTCACCATTAAACCAGCTGCCTAATGTTTAAATTCTGGGCACGTTTAGGCAATGGGCACTTCTGTAACACATTTKCAGAGTTAGCAAGACTGAGTGCTCAGTGTCTAACTGATGCCTGGCAGGATCCACAAGCACCTTCCTTCGCTTGTATCACCTGAAGGACTAAGTGCCAGAGGCGTGTAGTAACCACATCYAGCAGACTCCCATATCACTAGTAACCAAACATGAGGTACCGGGGGTGAGTGTCAAGTTCTTCTCTTCTAACTCTTCAAGACAGTGGGCTATTTTGRTCACCTTTCAAACTTTACTTTTGAAACTATTTCACTTTTTAAACATTTAAAAATTAACTGTGCTAAAAAGACAGAAGGAATGGGTATGAGTACAACTCTGCAGCCTTGCGGGAGGAATGTTCACCAAGGGGCAGAGACATCTGGCTCCCTGTCCTTGTTCCAGGGTTTATATATTTTAAGATTTATAATGTAAATGTTAAATATAAGAGAAAAACACATTTAAGATACATAAACCAACCATTGAATCAGGGACTGGGAACCAGGTGTCTCTAGTCCGTAAGAGTACCCTGCCTTTTTACATTTACCAGCTTCCTTGCCTCTATGAGCTGCATACCAAAACCTCCATATGACTGAAAGCCACCATACATGTCACGTGTTGGATGTTGAGGCGAGCAGGAGCTCTTGGTGGGGTTCACAGGCAGGAGATCATTGTGGCTCCTAGGAGTCCCATCCATTCATTCCTGGGTGCAACTGGATTAGCCAGGATGCAGTCAAGCCTTAAGTCAATGCATTATCACCTGGGCTTTCTGCCACAGATGGAAATTCAGGTTACTCCACAACCCGCTGCACCAGCTCACAGCGTCACTACTAGCCRCACAACAAATGTGCAGCATACAAACCGTCCTCAACCTGCTCAAGAGCTATATGTGGTCCAAGACTTCGTAAACCTCATCTCAGAGGAAGGGATCTCTTTTATTTTCTCTTGATAYAGAATGGAATTTCCAGCCACATATCAAAGATTAAGGCAATAGAGGTTTTCAGTATACACATAGAGTATACACTAGAGTTTTATAGTATACACATCAGTGCTTTACAGGTGAGTCATGCTGTTTCTCAAAATCAAAGAATCCTTAATTATTTATTTCTTGTAAATTGGCCCCATTTTATGTGAGGGGKAGAGGTGAAGAGTCCCCTTCACAGCTTTTCCTAAAGGCTGGTGATTAAGGCAGGACCTCTGAAGGTGCAGGACAGGCCAGGAGCAGGAAGAGGAATTGAACCAAGRCCCCTGCTTCCTTCCTTCCCTGAGYCTTYCTGGAAAAAGAGTGTCTCCTTTCTGCTCCCAAAKTTAGGCATGACTTTTATTCTGTGACTCTTTGAGGCAAAATGCATAAGCAGACCCCTGAAGGAAGGGTGAGACCCCAAGGCATGCTTTCCCCCCTTTCCCTGCTCCCAGGCGTGTTGTCTCCTTACTGGGCAGCTGCAGGGCTGTACTCTTCCTTGGTTGTTGTCTCTCAGGCTTTGTGCGTCCCTCATGCTGTAGCTCCCTCTTGGAGATTTGGTCCCCAGGAACTAAACTGACAGATTAAGAGATCGACAATATCTGTGAAATAATTCTGGCCTTTAGGTATTTAGGACACTAAGCCTCACTGAAAGCTATACCTTATTATGATAATTATAAGGCTTGTAAGCCACACAGGACCCTTTTCAGAATATTTTCCTAAATCCTGAAGTCTTCGTATTTGTAATTAGTTCCCTTTAAGCACAATGAACGTATACCTAAATCTAAGACAAAAATCATAAGCAGCTCCTTTCAGGCTTCAGATCTAAACAGACCTGTTTCCATATCATGTTATTTCATATGACTAAACATTATCCCTCCCAGAAGAAGCAAGTGACTTTATCAGTTCCTAAGACCGTATACTCCTGCATAGTAACACATTTTAGCAGAACATTCACAGAAATAACATCAGTGCTGCAAAATCTCACACCTGTCAGTGAGGTGATTTTAATGGAAAATCAAGAAACTCACAGGTGTTCTCAAGTGACTTGCAGGATCACCCACCACAGAGGGAAATTCAGATGCAATGCAGGTGGGTGTAACTCTGTGAAAAATCAAGGGAGCTGCAGATTCCTGCCTTGGAGCTGAACTGATGCACGCAGCTGTTCCTCTCAGCACAATAACACAAGATTTTTTTTAACAGTAACTTTGTGGAGCTTAATGAAATTCATTTCCTATTCACACTACCTCCTTTAGTGTGTTTCCAGGATTATCCTGTGAGGTGGATGCAAGAACCGGTCAGGTGGTGAGGAAGATGTGGTAGATGAAGATAAAAAAGCCACTGAGAAATGAAAGCCTATGTTGAGACAAGAGATAAAAAGTGAATGAGGAGTGATATAGAGGTAGACGGTAAAGGGTCTGCAGCAGCATAAAATGCTGAAACACAGAAATGTGATTGAAATACAATGCTTTATATTTTTTAAGAGTTGAAGATTTTGCTCTAATGTAATATTATTCCAATGGACATTTTATCAATAAGACACTTTTGCAGCATAAATTATAGAAATATTAAGGTACATTAAATCATACGGCAAGCATTTACAAAAGATTTATAGATAAACTTGTCTACTGTAGTCCTGTGTTCTCTGGGAACCTGCACTGCACCTGCAGTGAGCTGGGAACGGGAGGATAATTACGAGTATTGAGAGTCGAAGCCAGATGTTCCAGGAATGGAGAAATTTCATCTTTGGCTGGCTGGCCTCTACAGGCAGGAAAACAGAAAAAAGGAAGTGTCCGTGTTTGAGCTGGCATGTGCCATGCAATCCTTGTCTGGTAAGTGCCAGGCCTCTGCTGCTGGAAGCCGGCAGCAGTTGTGCAGTTTGCCTGGGGTTATTACCACAGAGCAGGCAAGTGCAAAGCCAAATACAAAATGTACAGGGAAGGCTGAAGTGTTAAAGGAAACATGAGTACAAAAAAGGAGTATGTGGAAGTCAAGGTAGTTCAAGCTTTATACGATATACTAACCTAACGCATTCCACAATGAGTCGCTTCAAAAAGATTAGGTGTCGTTTCCATGCCTGGATCATTTAGATTACGCATTTAGCTTTTTACCAAAAAAAAGTGCATGTATAAGAAAATCTCCAGCAAGTATGTTTACATTTTATATCTTTGTATTTCTTATTACAGATGATTCATATTTTTCTTTTTAAGCAAAAGAAACTAAATAAAAAAGTAGTTCCTATTTATTAAATGACCAACTTACTTTAGACTTATTTTTTTCTCAGTGTTGGAAACATGCATCCCTTTTCATTTCCTCTCAGCACATTAAGCAATGCCAGCAAGACAGTCCTAGTTATGATTTAGAACAAGAATTTCTACCTCAAGACAGCAGCCTTACTTCTTAAAATTACGTATAGTATATYGAAGAATTGAATATATTTTTAATCATACATTTCAAACACCTTTTTCACTTAATTTTCCTTTCAGAATAAAATCTTGGATACATGATCAGTTTAATAATAACAAATAAATCTTTGCTAGCCCCTTCCAACTCCYTTTTCATTAATTCATGCAAAACTGTCAACATGTCAGTGGATTGCGGTGCCTGATTTCAGAAAGGTCTGAAAAAGGAACAAAAGCATTATGGCAAATGTATTATTGAAAACAGAAATCTCTCTGAACTGCATTGCACTAAGCAGCATTTTAAGGTTAGAATAAGAAATGCACCTCGGAACAGACGAGAAAGCCCAGATGAGGTAGCAATGACAAGCACAGRAATGGGACCGTTATGAAATTAATACCTGATTTGAATGTGTTCTGATAGATTTCACACTTTTCACTGTAATGTGAAGAGCTCAGCCTTCTTTATTTCTATTCTCATGTGATGAAACATATTCGAAGGATAACAGTGCAAGTTCTGTCCTATATAAATATCCTGCCTTGGTGTGGAAAAAGGCTCCTTCCATCCCTGGTATGGACCTTGCCTATGGGACATCTGGTGCTGTAGCCATGTCCAGCACCTCCACAACACTGTAACCCTCTCCAGTTATGGGACATAGCCCCCATGCCACACATTTGAAGGAAGGTTTAGAGGATAGCCTTATACCTGTTGACAGTTGTGTCTCCACCAGATTGTTCTTCCTTTGTTCAGGATAACCTTATACCTGTTGACAGTTGTGTCTCCACCAGATTGTTCTTCCTCTGTTCAACACAGAGGCCGAGGAGCCACTTTGCAGAACTTGAGCCATTCACCAAGAGCAAGTGCCATGGCCAGCAGCTTGGGTCCCGGCGCACCAGTGAGGCTGCTATGCCCAGAAGGGAAGTCGAAGGGAACAGGCCTATGCATAACCATTGATTCATGGATAAGGAGGGAAAAAGACTGAATGACAGATTAAGAGTAGGCTTCTTTGAGATAAGAAAAAGACGGAGATGCACCATGGACTTAGGTTCTTTCTCTCAGGATCTTGTTTCATTACTTGGCACTGCTTTAATATCTTGTTTTCAACACAAATGCAGGGGGTGACCTACTTTTACTTAAAAAACTGAAAATTACCTAGATAGCTTTCCTTAAGTTTGCTTTATTACAAGCTCATCACCTCTGCAGGAGATTTCCATAAGACATCGATAGCAGTGATTACTCTGTTTCAGTTGCACATCTGCAGTCTTACAGGTGAGCAGTTTTACCCAACTAGAAGCTGTTTCTCAAGAGCCCAGAATCTGGGTGGCTTTCCAAGTCTGAACAGCAAGTGCCTTGGACACAATGCAGTTAATTAGACAACGTTACATGTTTTATCTGCTACTTGGCACCTGTGCACATGGACCAGGCTGGCTGATCGGCTGATAGTTCTTGTATGGTGACTAAGCACAAGAGTCCTTGTGGGTTGTGGACTGCTGCTGCTGTCCCAAGCTAGCATCCTCACGGTGCAGAGGCCAGTGCAGCAGTAGCAGGAGCAACACTCCCGTGCAGACCTCGTCAGCAGGAGAAATGCTGAACTGCTCCAGTGATGCATACATCTAAAYGGACCGCATGATGTTTTTGCAGACTGTAGATTTTTATGTGCAACTAAAGTGAATGCAAAATGACAAGCTCAGATTTGGGATTTAGTCTGACACATTTTTAAAAAATTCCTATGAAATTCAGAGGCTGCTGAACATTCTTAAAGCCATGTGGAAGTGCCCAGAACCAAGCAAACCAGAGCCTTGACTGTTAAAAACTCAGAACCTGAGCCAGATTTGCCAAGTTTCCCAGAGTGTTTTTTTGTTTGTTGTTTTTTTCAAATCAACATTGGCTCTTCCATATTTCTAAAAGTTTTAGTTACAGCTCCTCTAACTAGCAAAATCTCAGGCTAAGACAGAGGAAGCAATGTTTTTTCCCCCCCCCATAATAACCTTTTAAAATTTTCTATATTATTTTTCTTGGTTTACTACAACATGAGCAGCAGCTCCATGAACATTTGAGCCTTCATGCTCGGGTGAGTTTTGGAGTGAAGCCATCCCCACTCATCCTACACCTTCAGGAAAGCCCTATGTATCTTGCTAGTCTAGAAGGAAGGAAGGAGCTGGAATGCTTCTGGAGTACTGAAGAGTGCAGAGGAGAACCAGAAGAGACAGAATTAGTCCCCATATTAAGAAATTCAAACCACAGAGAGATAAGAGAGATGAGTTTAAAATGCCTGGTTCCCTCAGGGGGAAGGCACACTAGTAGGAGAACGAGGCAGAAGAATTAGAACTTAAATCAAAGGACAACTGCTCATTCCTAAGAGAAAAAATAACAACAAAATAAAGCAACAAGATATGGCACCCATGTTTGGTGGCCATCAAAACAGATGATGCACAATATATTCTTTGTAAAATATTCAAATAATTTAGTTAATTTCTGTCTTTACAAAATAACATCAATACTGTTAATATTGCTAGTGAGGAATGGCTGGATTTCCTTTTCCCATATTCTTTTCACAGAAAAGTCATTTTTAGATAAAACTTTAGTCAATATCTGGCCATTTGCATTTTTTAGAATTTTTGTGAGCTTTTTTGACTGGTTAGGAAGTGTGAATTCCCATGTCACAGCAGTCAAATGCTGTCCAGCCAAAAACTTCTTCAGTATGATATGCTTTGCAACTTCATTTTTTCACTTGTTTCTGGGACCGAGTGACCTTCGTTTATATTTTAAGTTTGTAAAATAAGTTGAGAAGCTTCAGTACGAGAAGCACTGTAAGTTTAGTTATCACTACTGCATAAAGCTTATTCATAACGGGAGTTAAACACTGCTACTCCAGATTAAATCTGAGTGAAACACAGCCTATTCTGTAGCGCATGTGCACTTCCAAAAGCAAGCCACAGTAAAAAAAAAAAAAAAAAAAAAATCTAAACTTCAGTATTTTAAACAATCATCAGACTTGCTCAGCTCTGGGCAAAAGTAAAATAGAAGAGAAGATCCATGCAAGCGCAACACAGCCAATGTCAGGAGACTGAGACCAGAGGACCCTCTCCACTACTCCACAAATTTCCTTTTCCTTCTCATAACCATAATGCAAGTACATGAAGATGTTTCAGCCACGAGACTGAAGCTCTTAGCGCTACGGTTCCAGCATCTAGCCCAAGTACCCAAGCTGGGCACTGGCTATGCACCTATGTCAGAGATCTGAAACGCAGACCAGACAGTCTCATTTGATTTTTAAAAGTATGCTTTTAAAAATTGACAGTATGCTTAATAATATACTTTTCACATAAGTATTCACCTTTGCATCTTAAATTTCTCAGACTAATCACAAATCTTTGTATTAACTAAAATAGAAACAGTAGAACTTGTTAAGAACCTGTATAGCTAAAAACCCTCAAGCAGACACCTTGCTTTTGCCTCTTGGAGTTTACAGGTAAAAATTCTTTCTGAAAGGAATCAGATTCTGGAGAATAAAGAGAATATCCTGTACTTCCATACTTCTTGAACTTTAATTAAGTGTGTTGGCACAAGCCAAGAACATCACCAGTACAAAAGCCTGTGGAAGTATTTGCATGTTGCATCCTTTTAGAAAGTAAAAATGAAATATATCTTAGGAAAAAAAAATCATATTTTACCTATTACTTAAAAAGAAAAATAACAGATTGCATTCTGAGTCAGAGAAAAAAAATAGCCACAATTTATTTTGCAATGAAATCTGCTTTATGCAGCTATACATTGAATGAAAGAAATTTGGATTACTCTTAAGGGAAGTGAAACAAGCGCGAAGTTGGTTCATAGAGGCTGATGCGATATAGGCTGTCTGGGATTACGTTAGCACATGACCTGAGCATTTCTGTTCCGCTCTTCCGTTTTCTCTGCATTTAGTTGTATTAGACTGTGATGTCTTTATGATGGCTACATGAATCTGTGTTCCTTTTATAGCACTGGCTGCAATAATGTTCTTATTTGAAGAGAATGTTTTGACAGTACAATAATACTATGGTAATTATAAAAGAATTTATTACTTAAAACAGGGTTCTGTATAGGAGGAAGGTAACATTTTCTGTGGTATTGCTAAAAATAATAACTATGCTCCCGTGATGCATACGTCCAAAAGAAGTGAATGAATCTAACCACTTTGTCACTGAGAGTTCAGGCCTTCCTATTTGGGCACTGAATTTAAGCTTAAAGCCAAACAAACTTGTGAGATGTGTGGTGTTTTTTATTTCGTGCTATAGTCAGCAGCTGGCTCTGAAGCATTATCGTCCTGGTCTACCAGAGATGTTTTAAGACAATCTCTCGAATTAATCTGGCTCATTTCAAATTCATAATGAAATCTCAAACCAAACAAGTTTCATACAACAGCTGGCACTGGTCTAAGCAAACTAATGAAGAAACAGTAAGTATTTCAATCTCAAAAGTGACAGAACGGTTACCTGCAAAGCAAGAAACATCCCGAAGGGACACATCAGGCTAAGGCACTTATTAGCTAGTCACAGGACGTATGGCTGAGCAAGCTGAATTTGGCATCTATTGCCACATGATCATCACCTTTATTTTGAGTTTAAYGTACAAAGGAAAACTGTGAAGAGGTTACTGTGGATAGAAGGCCATCTTAGGTACCGCAAAGGACACGAGCAAAGGAAACACAGGCATATACTTACACTCTAGATATTATTAATATTGCATTACCTTGCTGATTAAGTAGACTTTGCTAGAGCACTCTCTGAGTGAAATTAGGTGCCATTTTCCCCCTAAGTGAATATGCTTTACTGAGGGATGGAAAATGTTCTCCAGTAAAGAGTAATTCGTTCGCGTTCCCAAGCATGCTTGCAGGTATGTGTAATGGGACACAGGCTGTTAAGGCTGCAATTGCAGCAGGTGTTAATGCTGTGTTTACATCACAAAAATCTAAAATACCTCCCCCCCCCAAATCTTTTAAAGAATAACATTTGTAAAGCTAGTGAATTAATATGCTGACTGAGACTTGCTTCTGACAGGTCCAGCACGCTGGATTCAGATATGCTGGCATGATTAAGTCTGTCAGGAGTCTAAATGTCTCTGAGAACGCTCACAATGACATTTGGGAGAACAGAGAGGAATTTGGGCCAGACCTTTCATAGGCCCGTTTGCTGCTCTGTATTTTTGGCTCCAAATATGTGCCAAGATCAAATTCCCAGACTTTCTCAGTGCCCGAGCAAATATTGTTAAACCCAGATTTGGAACATTTAGAAAACTCAGACCCAGCACATTGCTGTACATATCTGTTGTCAAACAAATACGGTCAGGCAGTGGGGTCACGAACCACGTACGGCACGCTGAGCTCTACACGGTTTTGAAGTGTCGTATATCATGAACAGGGAGATTGCATCTCATYGGTGACATATTGTGAGATCTACGCAAAGGATAACTTTATCCTAGTGAGATTTATCTGCAGTTCCTCCTGCGAGCCTTGGGGAGGGCAAGACAGAGGCTCCTCTGGGCAGCAGATTAGTGACTAAATCAGATGCCTGYCCTGAGTCTCCTTCGAGGGGAACCTCCCTCCCTCAGGTTACGATAGAGGAAGCCTACAAAGCTGAGCTGGGCTCAGTTAGCAAAGCTTGGCAAAAAAGCTAAGCAAAAATTAGCATTTTTAATTGCTGTTTCCTTCTTCTCTCCCTCCCTACTTGAAGCTGACTTGATCCAAGTTATTTTAGCTTATAGATGATATCGGATAAAAGAAGCTGTTGCAAGCTGTTCATAGAATCACAGAATGGCAAGGTTGGAAGGGACCTCTGGAGATCATCTAGTCCAACTCTCAGCGTAGCCCATACGGRGACTGAGCCTGCGACCTTRGCATTAGCAGCATCACGCTCTAACCTGCTGAGCTAAACCTACCCCCATGTTCTTGCAATCAAGGCTAAAAATTATCTTTGAATCAAAAGAGGCACAGCTCATCTCACTACTACCTTTTCTGAAAGGAATTCAGACAAAATGTATAAATGTTTAAGGTGCCTTCTGCTATGTTGGCACCTAAGCCTCATTATCTTTCACAAGAAAGATAACTGCTAACTTCCTTTATGATGARCACTCATATATAATTTTAAACATTCAGAGATACTACTTTCTTTCAAGGTTCATTTTCAGTCTAGTTTGATAGGGGTTCTTCTTCCACAACAAATGTGCTAATGCCTGCACTGCTCTTCAGTACACAAAATTTGGAAGCGTAAAGGTAAAAGAACATGCATGACTATTGCTCTGATRAAAAATGAAATTGAGTTCATGACTGCCGATTGCAAAAGACAGAAAAAGTTCTACCTCACAGAGTGCTTTATATAAATCTAAAAATATTTCCATTGCCAATGCCAGCATCAGGAGAGAAAGCACAGAAGTTCTCAGGGTTCTTTATTTTCTGTTTCCTCCTATCTCTGCTAAAGGCTTGGTTCCTACTGCTAAAATTACTTGGTCCTCCTGTCTGGTTTGGTGCCTCAAAGCAAAAACTAAGTTTTACAGCACTTCATTAACTTAAGGTGAGGTCACAGGAAGTCAAAATAGAGTGGAAAAAAAAAGAGAATCTGAGTATTCACATGATGGAGAGTACTAATAAGGTCACACCCATGTAAGTTCCCAGCCAATACTTAAATGTCATGGTTTGTGGACTAAAATATAGATATTCCTAGAGACCAGTAACAACTATGATAATATCCCTGCTTCTCCCCCCTGCCCCCCGCCTTTCAAATGCAAAAGGAAAAAAAAAAAAGAAAACTTTACAAAGCTATAAATGGATCAATAGAGGTCCAGGCTCTCCAGCAGCACTTCTTTTAGAAAAAGCTGAAGCTATACTACTGAAAAGAAGAACAAATGGGGGGGGGGAACAACCCTTGTCATTTAAACTGTCAAAAATTTACTGTCAGGGTGAAAGTTGCCTTTCAAGATATAAAGGAACAAAAAAACTATAGCCATAATTGTTAATGCCAACTTTAATAAAGTCTTGTTCAGCTCATCTCTGAACAAGAAAGCTTATGTAAAGTGTCTGGAGAATGAGTCCACCTGTAAATCMAAATACTGATCAGGACGAGGAAGGGTGGCATACTAGTCCTCTGCAGCCCCATTTGCTTTTGGAGTTGTCTGTAACACATCTTGATATTCAGAAGGATTCGAATATGTCTTCCTATCTTATTTAAATAACTTGCAGAATTTGTGCGTGCATGGACCCGCAGGAGTGAGATTTTCTTCCAAATGAGTTAAAATCTATTCAGGAAATAAAAACAATTCTCACATCACAGCACATCGTGAAATATTTCTGAACTTCCCTATGACACTACATATTAACAATTCAAAAGGAAAACAAGACTTTGCCACATCCTGTATATGTGCTCAGCGGGACAGTTACCTTGTTCCATAAGAATCTCCTACTCTTGGGCTATGTCTGCAAAGGAATATTCAAAGTTAGAATAAATCAGCTAAAGATATGAAGTCAACTACTCTCCTATAGACAAAACTCGAAATCTGATAGTTGTAACTGAGCAAACGCATCAATTTCTTCTTCAATTTTCATWCAGAAAAGGTTCCTAAGAACAGTATTTGGAGCATACATCCCTTACAGATGATTTCATCAAGCTAGTTACAATGCTTACCTTGCTAAATAGAGGGAAGGAGTTTTCATCCGTTGTTTGAAAGTCTTTCCCTAAATTAAAATGAGTGTTATGATCTAAAATTGCTTGATGCAGAGGAAAAATYGTCTTATTCAGGGCAAATATATCCATTTGAAAAAAAGAAAACAAGCTGCATCGTGCTTTCATCATGTTGATACTGACTGCAGCAACAGATCATATATGATCAGCTTATTTTTAAGTTCTGCTATTATCATTCACTGGGAAATGAAGTACAATATTAGAGCACTACTTATTTTTCRTATTTAGTAAGTAACCTACTCTAAAAATAAATGCATAAGTGTCATGGACGTGATAATATGAAGTATGCCTTCAACAAGCTGTTTTCAGAGCCGGTAGGTGGTGGGAGACGGCAAGTCTTGTGTAGGCAAACTCCCCCATTTCGAGTAAAGATTAAGGGCGCATRCACCCAAAAAGGTAATACCTTGGTCATGGCAATAGAGAGTTGACCACCAGGACCCCTTAAACCCCCAGACTCATTCTGAGAACTTTGTGAATGACGCAGTACACCTGCTCAAACTTTCAGACAAAACTCCACCTGATGGGAGGGTCTCGGAAAAAGAGAAACTATGAAAGGTGCAAGATAAGGCAGGTAATGGCTGGCCACCATCCAGGGACCTCAGGTCAGGGACAACCTGGGACAAGATGTTGCTGGAACCTAGGGTGGTGATCTCTYTCTTTCCTATTGTCTCTCWTTCTCTTCCTTTCCTTTTCCCCTTTTCTTCAACCTTTTCCAACTCACTGATAACGTACTGTAGAGAAAGTTCCATTTTTGCTTGTGTAGTATAACATACAGTATAAAATAGTTAGGATTACACTCCTGACCGCTTAGTCATTCCTCTTGTGTAGTCAATAAAYAGGTTTAATTGGATTTATCAGTCGCTTTGTGTTGACTTCACCTTTATTTGTCTGTGGGGTACCACAAAACCTAGCACAATCCTTTTTGAAATCCAGGGCTGGAGATTCGGATTGTGACAACAAGAATTCATATTAATGACAACAGTAAAAAATGAGACTATATACAACAGCAATATAAAATTGTATCTTCACTTTATAACACTTTTGACAATAGCTACTAATTATTTTGAGAAGCAGCTTTGAAAATGAAATGAGAGGAAGAAAAGTGAGAGAAGATATCCCTCCTGGCTACTTGAAGTAAAACAAGCTTTTCAGACACATGCCCAGTGTGTCATTTTGCCTCTTAATATTTTATATAAAGCAGATGCTTCTTCAGGTCCTGGCCATAATCCAACCAAGTATATAGGCCATTCAATTGTTCACATATTCTTTCAACATCTATTTCCCTGTCTTGCAAATACATGTACTGAACTTTTGTGTACAGACAGGGTCACTGAACTGCACTCGTGGCTGAGTCAAGCTAAATAGATAGACACACACACACACACACACACGTACATACATACATATATATATACACACACACACGCACACACATATATATAATATGTCTTTGCAGATCAGATATAGAAGTCCATTGCAACAGCCCCAAGGCTAATAACTTATTCTAAATTTCAGCAAGGGTAAACTGAGTGAAAATGGAGTGGCAAGGACATCTAGTCTTTTCTACAGACAAACCAAATCACATTGATGGCCTGCATTATTGGAAATTCAGATTTAGAAACCCAGTTTTATTAGGATGAGTGAGGTAATGAATTTATGACTCCAGTGTGGCAGGCATGGYTATACCATATCTTACGCATTATTAAGGACACAGGATTGCTGTTTTCACAGTTGGCTGTATTTAACTGACTGACTGATTAGCATTAGCTTTCATTACAGTTCACGCATATTTGGAGTCTGTGAATAGATTTAGAATTGAATTGCTGCTTTTAAAAGTTTAATAAGTTGGCCGGTTGTTTTCTTCTATATTAAAACAGATTTATCCTGGGAAGTTGTCAAACTCTGCTCCTGTTTACATGTATTCAAGATGAGTAACTTGTTCGTTTAAGGTGAAATGCAAGTTGAATTCTGACTGTGAAAACTTACCTTGTGGGAAGTTGTCAAAGACCATTCTGAGATTCATCTCTTAGATCAAGAAAGATCATTTTAATTAAACTTTTTGTCCCCATGCCCACCATTTATAATAGCTCCATATAGCAGTATGAGATCCTTTCAGCACCAACCAGAAATTCCACTATTGATTTTTAAACAATTTAGCGTTAATGTTTAAGCTTTCAGTACAGAAGGGAAGGACTATTTAATTAAAAAACACATGTAAATTCAGGGTGTTTGTAATTATTCCCAGAGAATGGACAAAAATTAAAGATAAAAGCAAGTAGGCATATAATAATTAAAAGAGCTAGGAAAGTGGTACTGTTAGTTTTATGTTTTAAAAATAAAAAGTACATACACTTACAATGAGACAGAGATATGTTAAAAACCAGACTGTCAAAAATACTTAGGCCTGCCAGATTTACTTAAGTCTTCTCTCTTCTAGACAGGTATGTACATGATTATAAAACATTTAGTTAATATGAGAATTAAACACATGAAAAAAAATGATTTTCTGGGCAGGAATAGTGCTATTAGTGTCCTTAAACTGACACATATCACATATAATTGGGACCTTACAAAAGAACATTAAGAAGTATAAGAAAAAAATAATAAAAAAAATGAGCAAATGACCTAAACAAAGGAAAAGAGGAACTCTGAATCACATTTAAATGTATTTACTGAAATAATACTYCACCTTTTTAAAACTACTTATGGTAGCTGTGTCTGCTATTCTCCCTAAAGGAGGTGCAGATTTTTCCTATTATGACTCAAAGACAATTTGAACCTCTATCTTGCAATATCATTTACTGAAAAACATTAATGAACATCAAAGTAAGAGTTATTAAAAGAGAATRTATACATCAAATAGAATAAGTGGCATACGAGAAAACAAGTGTTTTGCCTGTATGTGATATTACCTTAAAACACTGGAAGCAGAAATGACTACTGTCTTCTACGAACTGCCTGGGTGTTAGACAATGTGTCTACAGATTAGAGAGACTTTTTTTTTTGTTGACATGTTTGTATGCATGTGTATATATATATAAAATACATACACACACACACACACATACATATATATACATATACATACGTGCACACACATACATACCTAAAGACAGAATAAAGATCTTCATCTGAAAATAGCTCCTAGATTTTATTTCTCCTGTTAACCTCCAAATATTAGTCCACACTTACAAAATGGCATTTGTTGAAGAAGCCTCAGAAGCTTTCCTAACTTCAAAAATTAAGATGCCTCCAAGGAAGGCGGAATTTGGAACAGGTTTCCTGAATTTCATGAGGGTGTCCCAGTTAAGCATGTGTAATTCTTAATGAAGTCAATAAAAGTTTCATTCATCTGCCCTGTGGCTCGATTGTKTTTTCTCCTGTTCCTAATTAGCAGCATAGAATTAAGAAATCATGAAGAACAAYGATGTGTTTCCAAAAGTGAGCAAAGCTATTGTATAATTGCTAGTAAACAAACCAGCAAAGTTACAGCAATACGTCAGTCAAAGGCCAAGTTCGCTCCTGTGTGTAAATGTTAGAACACTGTTAAAATGTTAGGCCTTGTCTAAATAAAGTTCTAACTTTAATGTTCATTGGAAAGCCCTGTCACAGGCATAAGCCCTGCAAGACATCCTTTTTAAGAAATAAAGTCCATTTTGAACTTTACTGCCTTCTCTCTATCCTYCAAATGACAAAATCATTAGTCATTATAATTTTAAAGGAGAGTAGCTCTTAACAGACATATAAACAGATATTTCAATCTTATTTACTGATGACAGAGATAAGTAGCAAAAGTTTTGCTCACAGAGGCACACTTTTTTTTTTTTTCTTTCAACATACACATGCTTAGTCTCTTTAGTTAGGCAATTGCAGAATGCATCATTAGAGAACTGGGCAGAAGATATCTAAATTTAGATCATACTTTAAAAACATTAATTTATTTATACTGTTTATTACCTTTCTGATGAAAACAGTAGTTAAAATAATCCTGAAATTTAAATTACTTTGGAGCTGTTCAGAAAATAACCTTTTTCCCATGAAAATGTTTAATGAATATTAGCATTCCGGATTTCCATCATTCTTCTGATAATACTGGGGGAAGAGAAAGAGAGGAAGTTTTCAGTAAGGGAAAGCAATTAACAGAAAATGTTTTTTAGCCGAAACCTASTTTTTACCAAAAAGTTTTCTCAACAGAAAAATGATGTATCTGCTCTAATGCTAAGAAAATAGCGCTAATTTTACATGAACTATCAAAAGAGAATGAAGACTAAGCTAATTACTATAAATCACCTATAAAGTGCCAAGAAGCTTCCAATCATTTAGAAATAGTTCTTACTCACATTTGGGGTTAGCATGTCCCAACTGTAATTTACCATTGAAATGATGTACAGAGGCCAGTAATTCTAGGATTAGGCACAGCCTCTGAAGAACAACAACAGGGAATAGAATTTATTATTGCATTTGATAGCCAAAGTTTGAAAGGATTAAGGAAAAAAAATACTGGCAGTTATAGCTTCTTTAATTTAGGATATTCCCTGTGGTTGGACCATCCCTGGGAAACTCAGTAATTGCTCATTTTATATAACTATTATAATCCTTCTGCTGACAGAAACCCACTGGGCCACCTAATTCAACAAGATTGCAGCAACATTCAAGAAAACTTACCAGATGTGGTGATGAATGTGGTATACAGCTCTTCTGCAGTCTCATCAAGCCCCTACTACTGGCCAACAAATTATATATTTGATATCACAGTCCCCTCGGTAAGCAAATGCAAGCCGAACGGCATCATCAAAATGACGATACTGAAGTCAGTTAGGGCCAGGGTAGAACAGGAAAAGGGACTGTGCTATGATTTTGGTTTCAAATAAACCATRGGACAAACAATAGTGAATATTTCCCCATCTTTCCTGCCCTGGTAGGACAAGGAAAGTTACATGAGTAACATGACCATATCTGATCAGGAGATGATCTAGAACTCATTTGGGAATTCGGCCCAATCGCTAGGTCAAAAATAACCTAAGAAACGAAGCAGAAGGCAGCAACATTATTCCGTCGGTAAGCTCCTTGCTGCAGAACTGTCTAGGCAAAGAAAAAGCCGTTAGACCTCTTCCTCTGGTGTGTTCCAGGAATCAGGGTCAATCCTTCATTTAGCAATAACAGTAACTGTACTACAAGACTATTATATATTTATATTATATATATTATATAGAGAAATATAATATGAACTGCATTATAAAATATACTTCATTTTATGTATAAATATATACACAAATGTACACAAATTTATGAAGTCTATTATAACATCTCTTGTAAGATAACTGAGTGTTTTGAAGATAGGTTGTATCATACGGAAGGAGGAAGAGAAAGCAGAGTGTCATATTTTGTGTGTTCAAACATATTTGTTTTACATTTTGATTTCCCTGCTGGCCGAGAACTCGAGCTTCGTTTCACTTGACTTCTCTTTAAAATAATCTTACTTTCTACTATTACATATGCCCTTTGTCTTTCATATAGCTGTAAAGCATTTATTTTCAATAAGTGAGCGGCATTTGAGCTAGCAGGTGTCCTGACATGGTTCCTGTCAGCGCTAACTGTGAAGGTCGTAATTATRCACAGGCTCCATTTGAGCCTCTTAAAACAGGATTAGAGGCTAGAAGTCGTCTTCAGTTGTCTGGGAGGATAAAGTGGGTGAAAAGTGATTTTTTTACAGCCCTATCAGAAGGTATTTTATCTGTTAGCAGCACAGGCTGCATTTATCACTTCTAAAAGCACTACATAATGCAATTTTTATTTGTTTTTAATGCTAATAACTGTCTTGGAGTCATTAGCGGGGCAAAGAGAAAGCTGCAACAGGAGTGGAAGGTAAGGCAAAGCAGGTAAACACACTCCTCCCACAAGGAAACAGTGCCAAGACACAGGGTAGGAGGAGAAAGTGCCGGAGAGGTGCAGGACAGGGCAGGGCAGAAGCAGAAGAGTAGCAGTGGGCAGCAGTGGTCTCTAAGGAGGATTAGGCCATAAGAAATTTGGGCTCGGCTACCGCAAAGTTTCCCTGCAAACAAAGTGATTGTCATCAGGAGGGATGCTATTTTTCTTATATTTTGTTTCTAGAAAACATTACCCAAATCCACATTTCCAAACAACTAGAGATGTTCCACTTCGGGTTCTTTTTGTCCAGAAATGTCGTTACGTTTTGAATGTTTGAACTAGAATTCCCAAAGTTACAGGATTTTCAAACCTGGCATTTAATTTTCATAACCATAACAATTATATTTAAAATTTGGCTTAACTGTTTGGAAGTTGCAACTCCTGCAACATGTATTTTTAATATCAGACTTTGCTCCTTGGCTTTGAAAAGGGGCAGTTTGAAGAATGGTTTCTTTAGGAAAAAGCTGTCCTCTTGCATCATTGCCAATTGCCAAACAGACAGCCTCCGGTACCCGTTGAGTTTTGGCTATCATCAAAGTAAACAAGCAACAGGTTTGATTTGATAGAGCAGTTTCCATGCCTCTGAAATGTCATCAGATTTCAATTCATCCCAGCAACCTGCCCCTCAACAATCAGGTCCCCATGATTTTAGCTTTTCACAAAGATCACCCCGTACAGATACTCACAAACACCTGATTGTTGGAATTAAYGTAGCTCTGATGCCTATTGCAATTTGCTTCTATCGTTATTCAGCAGGAGAATTTGTGCTTTTTTGTAGTTTTGGTAATAACTACTTACCCCTGGAGGCAGGCAGCTGCGTGCTGGCACTCGGAGCCCGCGTCACTCCAGCTCCTCRCTGGTGTTAGCACACAATGTGTCAGGGTCACGGTACAAAGAGAAGTTGCCTCATTAGCATCTCTTGACTGAAAAGGGATAAAACTTAAAATGAATCCATCTGTTTTCAGGCCTGCTTTGTTTATACTTTCTAATGCTGGGTTTTGGCAGTCCCAGGCACTATTTATTCATCACTGTTGTCACTTATCCATTCATCTAGCCACAGAATTTTGAATAGGAGCGTTCACTTACTTCAGCAAAGTTTTCTCTGCATATTTGCTTCTCTTCTTGGATACAAGTCCCAAATATTTTTCTGAAAGTAAAACCCTGAACAGGCAGTCATGTTGAAGAGAGGAGACTGGGAGGRAAAAGGAATTAGGTATGTGTGATGGCACTCAAACCATAATTTCTGTCAACAGATCCCAGTATTTTTCCTGTATAATGATCTTTGCTTTACTGGGAACCTCTCCCTTAYGGTGGAAAAGATCAAGACACCTTGGCACCTGCCCACAGTTTGCTCATTTGGCAGTGCTCTTTATTCTGAGATATATATGCAAGTCTTTCCTACAAGTCTGCAAGAAGGGATCCTTTTGAGAYCCAAATCAAGGAAGAAGAGAATGTCAAGGTGGATGATGACACAAAAAAATAGTGGAAGAAACATTGGAAGCAGCTTATAAAAGAACTGTACATTGTGAAAGGGCAACCAAAGAGGTAGTAACTGCGATATGTACATTGCATAATCTCTCAAGGGCAAAAAATAGTAATAGCAGGAAGCATTTGCTGAAAAAAATGGACTTCCTGGGGTTACAGAGAAATTACTGAATCCATTCTCAGGGCTTGAGTGACTTCTCAGTCAGGGTACAGATGATGAACAACCATAGATGTTGGGGTAAGTGTTAGAGAAAACACAATTATCTAACAAAATTAGCCTTAATTATCTAACAAAAAGTGTTCCAACATATGATGGAACTACTGAGATGACAGCCAGAAGTTCTTCAGTGACCAACTGTATGAAGAACATTTCTTCATAAATTACTAGTCATAGAATTCAGAAGGTACAAACTAATGAGAGAAAAATGAAAATTAAATTAAAAAGTCTGTAGCTTTTAACAGTCACAATGTCCTCATGAGATGTTGTTTGATTAGAAGTCTGAAGTGTCTGAGCCTAAATATTTATTTATTTGGATATACCTGGCACTTCCYGTCAGCTCCTGGAAATTTGCTTATTTGTGTGAATACTTTAATAACCGTGGTCCAAAAATTCACTAGGACTCTAGTCCCTGTTTTTTTACTCTATTAACCCCTTAAATCTGTTTCACTGCTTATTATGGTAAATCCATTGATCATATCTACAACATATTTAGGCAAGAATCACACAAAGSAGGCTATCATTAGTAATAATTCACAGCACATTCACCAGTGGTGGTGGGAAATTTGAATGGATRAGAGAAGCCTAAAAGCCCACTTAGAAGCCTACGATAATGTCTACTTTTGTCTTTCTTCAAGAGAAGACACATGAAAGTATCACTTCCCCTACATCTGCTCAACCCTTTTCTCAAAGTAAAGTTTTTGGTGTATTTAATTAGAAGTTCTAGAGGGCCATTTAATTCAATATTACAAAGTGTTGTGCCTGTTTTCCCAGTAGCATCTCTCCGTAGTTGCCTTTTGCTTTCTAGTCATATTAATGTCTCTGTGTACATAAAAGAACAATAATGTAATATTAAGATTGCAATTGAACAACTCTGACAAAAGCATAGAAAAAAACAATAACCAATCCAAAAGAAAGAAAGTGCTGCTCTTCAAATTTCACCTAGGCCATTTGAGAGATTTCACATGTTCCATTGTAAATGTTAGGAAGAAAAAGCACATAGAAAAATAGTCTCTTTAKCCTGAGTGACTAGTCAAAATTTACAGCTTTGAGAGAGAGACTCTTTTTATTAAATGGGAAAGCTAGTGATTATGATACCCTTGGCAAAACGGACCCAACATTTTCTCGTAGCTTTGAGCTAGTAGCAGATAGCTAGGCCGTCCATAAGGCATGGCGACCTACCGTGTAGATGACTGCCTTTGGCGCTAGATCCATCTYCCCAGCACTTTTTGTTACATCAAGGGTCCTTGGTCATCCCTCCAGTTGAGCTGCGAATGTACATTGTCCACGATTTGGCTTTCAGGCAAACACTAGTTCTCTGTGGGTCTGTTTTGCCTGTTGTCAGCCATTTCCCCCTTCAGTACAGGAGTGCCACATGTGGGTAGTCTGGCTCATTTCAGTTACTGCTCATTTAACTTTCAAAATATCTATGTTACTACAGTGATACAAATTAAAATTGTATAGAAAATGGGCGATTTAGATCTCAGCAGCATTTTATTAATGAGGGCATTCATTAATTTCAGTCTTACACTGTTAATCTATTTTCTTTTTTAAAAAGCCATTAAATTGCATCAACAAATAACTATAATGAACAATTAGATTTAGAAGTTACCCAATTCTTCATTTGCTACCCCATARAAGTACCAAATTTCACCTTGGAAAAGGTAACCCACATGCTTGCTAGATCCCTGCAATTGTTACAGACTTTCAGATACTTAGATTCTCAGTTATTATTAGATAGCATAGGAGGAATGTATTTCAAGAGAATTTAAATCTAATCAATGTTCTTTTTCTT